>NC_132921.1:63173023-63476053 GCF_047675955.1 Chlorocebus sabaeus | reverse complement strand
GAAGTATTATTATAAAGTACATTGCCAAGCAGATAAAGAAATTCTTGAGAAATATTAGCAATTATGAATGCACTGAGGTAACTGGAAATTTATTCAATAACATGAGCAAATATACATGGACATATTAAACTAAAAATCAAGTTTCAAAATAATGTATATGGAATTTCCCTCATTTTCTGTTTAAAAATTTTACCCCCTCCCCACTCTTTCTTACCAAAATTTTAGCAGGATTTAGATTTGGCTTATAGGATTATTAATGATGTTTTTCTTTAGTGTTAGTTTCTATTTTCTACAATGAGTATATGTTACTTTTGTAAGTAGACAAGAAAAAGATAGCGAATGCATAGTAGTCCAGAGTATCTTCAATGAAGTCTGCTTATTCATTTCAGGTTTAGGAAATAATTTTAATCATAATCTGGTACACATACAAAAGGCCATGGGCTTCTCAGAGGCTAGAGGTTCCCAGACATGGAGAAGTAAGCAATGAGAATATTGACAGCAAAACTACATTTTGGAAGATATAGCACAGCATTTTGTGGTATGAGAGAGATGGACCCTGAGATTCCCTGGGGCTCTAGTTCCTCAAAGAGGAACAGCATCAGTGTATTACAGGCTTTTTGATCTTTTTTCAGATATTTTTGTCATTTATATCAGACAGGCCTGCTTTCAATTTAGTCAGTAACACTTATAGTTCATTTAATTTCTCTGCACCTCCTCTAACTCAGCTGTAAGATGGAGATAATGAAAGTAGCTATTATATAAGTTGGTTTTGAGTATAGTACCCACTATGTAGTAAACATGCAAAAAGTATTATTAGTTATTAATATTCTTCTCCTTCCTATTGTAAGAAGAAAATATTTATTTGCTTCCTTCCCATTTCTGAATTGCACAAAAAAAAACATGAGATTAAATTGCCTTAGTCAATATGCCACTAAATTGTAAAATTGGATATAATATTATTTAAGAAATAAACACTCCGTGACTATCAATTACTCTCCCCCATCCCCCCACACACAAACAACCTACACTACTTGGTAAGGCAATATTTATTTTCTGTACAAAATGAATCAACAACCTGTAGTGTTAATGTCATATCTTAAATTTACATTTAATTAATTAAATTTCACAAGTTTTCTAGAGTTTACTAAAGATTTCACTCTAATTTTTACATATTCATTTTTTTCAACCAGCATTTATTATTTATCTGATACTAGCCTAGATGCCAGTGATATGGTTTGGCTGTGTGCTCACTCAAATCTCATCTTGAATTATAATTTCCACAATTCCCACATGTTGTAAGAGGGACCCGGTGGAAGGTAATTGAATCATGGGGGCAGGTCTTTCCTGTGCTGTTCTTGTGATAGTGAATACGTCTTATGAGATCTGATGGTTTTCTAAACAGGAGAACAGCTTCTCCTGCACAAGCTCTCTCTCTTTGCCTGCTGCCATCCATGTAAAATGTGATTTGCTCCTCCTTCCTTTCTGCCATGATGGTGAGGCCTCCCCAGCCATGTGGAACTATAAGTCCTTTTAACCTCTTTCTTTTGTAAATTGCCCAGTCTTGGGTATGTCATTATCAGCAATGTGGGAACAGACTAATACAGCCAGGAACACAAAAATGAATAACATGGCTCCTTCTTGAAAAGGAAACTTTGGCTAGTAGAGATGAAATGGATAAACAAGTTATTCTAACACAATACAACATATAATATTTCAATAATGCCCAAGATAAAGAAATAGTAGAAGGATTGATCAATTATTTGATGGTAGTAGAATTTAAGGATGGTTTATTGGAAGCAATGACACCTGAACTAGATTTGAAAGAATGAAGAGATATTTCCTGGTGACCAAGGATAAGGGGAAGAACATTCCATGAAGACAGAGTAAAAGAGAAAGTGTCATGAGAGTAAGAAATTACATGGAACATTTGGAAAAGTATACAATCTGGAATAACTGGAGTATTGGAGTAGGGGAATGTTGGAAAGTGGGATTAGAAATGCCAGCAGGGCCAATTTCTCTTGAATTTTGTGCTGAAGTTTTAAAATCCACCAGAGTAGCAAAATGCAGTTGTCGATAAGAGTTGTTAAATATTGGAGTGATATTTTAGCTAAATAGCTTGTCAAATATGGAGGATGAGTTTGAAATTTATTTACAGTAAATGTATCATTTCAATGATCTACATATAAATGACTGGCATTGTTGCTTACTCAACATGTGACCTTGAAAAGTTTAAGTAACCTGTCTGTGCCTTAGTTTCCTTGGCAATAAAATGATCACAATAGGTCCCGCTTAAGAAAGTAATAGTAAAACTTTGGATTACTATCTGTAAAGTGCCTAGAGTGGTACGTGGCTTAAAACAAGGGCTCAATAAATAAAAGCTAATAAAAACTGTCTAAATGAATTTATTTCTTAATGATCCAGAATTTGATAAATAAAGGTCAGATGAGACCAAAGAGAAAAAAAGAGATTACAGAAGAATAATTTTCCTGAGTAGGATATAAATATACTCATATAAAAATTATAATGTTAATATTATTATATATTCTATGATTTTATTTCCCAGCCAACTGTGTAAACTTTGTGTTCAGCAAGAATATACAAAAAAAAGTTGTGCAAACTTTTAAGGAGAAAACCTAGACAACTTTTAATCAGAATGTGACATTCACATTCATTCACTTGCATGCCAAAGTGCAGTTTCATTTTTACAGAAACACCAGATTACTGTTTGCTCAACAGCTTGGAAATCACCAGGTAGAAGATCAATGAGCACATTTCAAACTCAGAGAAACAATGAAAAGGGTAAATGAACTTTGTGTAAATCCTCTAACTCTCATGGCACGTTCTCTGGCCTCCTCCCCAGGATGTTTTATCAAAAAACTTAAAAAGCAAGCAAACTCCCATACCTCATGTACATTGAAATTAATGTGCTGAAAATAAAGAAAATTTGATTTAAACAGGGTGAAGGATGAATCTAATAGCTTCAAAGTGATGCAATTTCAGGAATTAATCTATGAGCTAATTTTTATGCACTTTCAAAAAAGTAATACTATGTGGATTTACCAAATTAAGAAATTGACAATAAATATATTCAATATAAGTATGAACATGATTCAATTTCAGCATGTTAAAATTAATTTTATTTAAAAGAACATAGAATTTAATAGTCGAGAAATTGGTGGAAAAAAATCAACGGTGATCAGTATTTTAAAATAATTGCAAAGATCTTAAAGAAACTTTTAACTGTTTAACTACAGATGCATAAAATGTTGTATAAAATGTAAAACAGGACCGGGCTCGGTGCTCAGCCTGTAATCCTAGCACTTTGGGAGGCGGAGTTGTGCGGATTGCTTGGTCCAGCAGACTAGCCTGGGCAACATGGCGACCCTCTGTCTCTACTAAAAATACAAAAATTAGCCTGGCGTGGTGGTGCATATCTGTGGTCTCAGCTATTTGTGAGGCTGAGGCGGGAGGACTGCTTGAGCCCAGGAGTTCAAGGCTGCAGTGAGCCGAGATTGCACTCCAGCCTGCGTGACAATGTGGAAAAAAAAAAAAAAATGTTAATAGTTGCTGTGTGGTAGAACATTTCTACATTTCTCTATTTCATAAAGGAAAATATTGTAATTTTCATTTAAATAGACATATAATTTAAAAATGGAAATGTAATGCAAAGAATTATTTAGGGAAAATCTATTTTAAAATCCAAGAAATATGCATTCCAATTATTACAGAAATTGATTTAAACTCCAATGAACAAAATAGCTGTCTAAGATTATGAAGAGTGATTTCTCTCCCATTTCAATAAAGGAAAAACCCCTAGTAACTGTCTTTTGCAATAATGAAAATTTTGGAGAGAGGAACATCACACTGAGAAACTGTGCAAGGAATATCAAATTCTGTTTTCTGAATATGTCAAAAATCTCTATTTCCACATAGTTATTAAAATGTGAGTGAGCAGCAACTTTTATTTTGCTTGTATACTGTTTTAGTTTCTATTTCTGTGTAACAAATCACCCCAACCCATAAAAGCCTAAAAACAGTCATTTTAATGTGCTTATAGACTGGGGGAAGTGGGTTGAGAATTTAGCAAAGCTTACCAAGGAGTGGCTTTGCTTTATTCTACAATCTGCAGCCTCAGCTGGGAAGACTGGGAGACTGGAGGTAACTGGATGATTTAGATTTCTCTAGCATATAATCTTTAATATGGTTTGTAAATCCGAGCAAAACAGACCATGTGACTGTAATTTTCTCATCTGTAAAATGAAGAAAATAATATTGTGTTTTTCCATAGTTGTACATAGCATGTACATGTATGGAATGTGGGTGTACATACATATATGTGTGTGTGTGTGTACATTCATGATATCTCTTTCTCTACCTCAAGCCACATTTCCTAAAATAAAATGAATTTACCACCTTAATTTACATGGCAGGAAAATTCGTTTTGCTTATTAACATGAATTCACCTACGTACAAAAATATTTTCAGTGTGTTACAATGTCTCCAACATTAATAAACGTTGAGAGGTAAGTTATTTATGTATGTGTTTGTAAATGTTAATATAGCTTCCATTTAATTATTTTTGGCATTTTAAATAATTTCCAGGAGTTGCAGGATTTAATGAGTCAGTGGATATCAAATTAGTCTTGTCTTTGGTTGGGATTATGTTGAAAATTTGCAATCTTTTTGTTTTGTTTTGTTTTGTTTGTTTTTTTGAGATGGAGTCTCGCTCTGTCGCCCATGCTTGAGTTCAGTGGAGTGATCTGGGCTCACTGCAAGCTCCGCCTCCTGGTTTCACATCATTCTCCTGCCTCAGCCTCCCGAGTAGCTGGGACTACAGGCGCCCGCCACCACACCCGGCTCATTTTTGTATTTTTAGTAGAGACGGGATTTCACCATATTGGCCAGGCTGGTGTCGAACTCCTGACCTCGTGATTTGCCCGCCTCGGCCTCCCAAAGTGTTGGGATTACAGGCGTGAGCCACTGCGACCAGCCGAAAACTGGCAATCTTACAACTTCTCTCTCTTACCAAATAAGTCATTTGAAGTAAGAACAATAGCATAAGCAAAGGGATTATTTCATTTCTAACACCGTAGGGCACTTTAAGATAATAATTGAAAGTATTGACTCTGGAGCAGAGCACGGGTTCAGAAGTCAGCCTCACAAATAAGTGGCTGAAAGATTGGATGCCTTCCTTAACCTGTCCACATCTTAGTCCCCTCATCTGTAAAATGGGGATTATAACCATATTACATTACAGGTGTGAGAAATAGATGAATTAGTACATGTCAAGTCTAAGGACAGTAAAAGGCGTGCTGGAAACACTCAGTAAATATTAGCTGTTATTATTGGCATCATTATTATTACTACACTGTCATTTAAGAGGTGGAAAAATATTTTACGAGCTGAAATTTTATTTCATAGATGTATCATGTTGTTTACAGTTAGAATGTATATGACTGTAGTGGTAATCCTTTCCTGTTCTTTTTCTTTCTCTACACTGTCGAACCACCCTAAAAATGGTTTTCATGGATTTCCTGACAATTTCTCTGACATAAGGTGAGGGAAGGGAAAGGAGTTAGATTCCAGATACTTCTCTTTTCAATGCTTAATAAGTCAATTCTAATAAAAACATTTATTGATTACACACAACGTTCTAAACACAGTGATAGGTCTGGGAGATGTTACACTAAATAATAAAGACACTGTTCATTTTGTCAATATATTCTCAGTTTTGTGGGAGAATAAGGTGTTTTAAAATATAAGAATTCCGTAAGGTTATATTCCATGACTAAAGAATCAGCATGATGTTCCAGGAATAGGAAGAAGGTAGGGATTAGCTTGCTCATTCTCCTCTTCAATCATGTCCACATGTGTGTACTTCTCTGGCCACTCACTTCTGTTTCCTGACCCTACATTAAGTCATCATTATTTGCATTATTTGCTCCTCACACTGTTCAAATAACTCTTATCCTTTCCTTAACACTTGGGGTATTTGCCATCTTTCTTTGTAGAACTCTGACGTCTATAAGCAGAGTTAAAGTTTCTTGTATTCTTAAGACAACTTTTTATGTGAGAATGGAAATGAAGTTATAAGTATTTATAATTACAATTTAAAGAAATATATAGTGTAGAACACTTCCTGAAACATTTTTATTGTAGTATCTTTGCTCCTAACATAGTAAATGTATAAGGAGCTTTAAAAGATATTGTAATAACATTTGGTGTATCATTTTTGAGTTGTACTGCATTTTTAACCCATGACAAGTTATAGTCCCTACAGATGTATATTAATATTTTGAAGCATCAAAATGAAATACAGCTTTTCAGTCTTCCATTTTGGAGTTATTTGTGTGACCTACACCTAATGAGTAGCAATTCCTGACATGAATTTGTTATACTATCAAAAGCTGAAATATGTATGAATGTTGTAAGAATCGTAATGTAGAGTATCTCTTGTAATAGCTGTTATAAAATGAAGTGATATGTGTTTGTTCAGTGAGTACACAGTCTCAGTTTGGGATGATAAAAATTTCTGGAGATGTACAACATAGTTGTACAACAGTGTGAATACATTTAATACAACTGAACTGTACATTTAAAAATGTTAAAATTTTATATCATGCATTTCTTATCACAATAAGAAAGTAAAAACAGTGCATTTGAGTCCTCAATAATATTTAAACACTGGAAAACTAGCACATGTGTATACATTTCTATAAATTTGTGTATATTCTTCATCAAGTTTTAGTCAAACGCCTGTATTCTTTCATTGTATGTTCAGTGATCAATACTTCTATATTACAAGCTCAAGTAGATGAGGTATTGTGAAGAGAACAGAAAAAAAATGTACACCTATTGCTAAGGATGTTACTATAAGGAAACAAGCATACAAATATTGACATAAATGACAGAATAAAGTAATTGCTATGATTTATGTATAAAAATTTGGGGAATCAGTAGAAGGAAGTATTAATTATGATTTGTGGAGACTGGACAAGATCATGTTGCAGAAGTGGTATTTGAACATAGACGTAAATAATTAATAGGATTTACTGGCTAATCAGTTTAGAATGGTATTTTAGAGAGAAGGAGTAGAAAAAACAAAATCACAGAGTTAGGAAGGTAAAAAGCTGAAAGCATAAGATAAGGACAGCATATGCTGGATGGAGCAATGTATTGAGGTATTAAACTAGAGAAGTTGGAGAGAAAGCCAAGTCATTGAAATAACTAGATAACGTACTGGGTTTCCTGCAAGTGATAATGTTGAAGTGTTGTGCCTAGAAGACTCTGTTGAGCCATTATAACAGAGAATTGGTCTGACCACTTATATTGAACTTATTTTTGTGTTATTAATATATGAACATTATATATTATTAATAAAAAGGAAAATAGGTTAAAATTTATTTTACCAGTTGGAAAAAAGGAAATTGTAACTGAAACCATTTATCTTTTCATTTATCTTGAAACAAATAGATAAAAACATTTATCCTGTTACTTCCAAGGAGACAAGAATATCAGTTTGAACATCTACTATATGCCAGTCACTGTTAGGCATTTAAAAAATCACATCATACATATTAAGACAGTTCTAGATCTGAGTTCAGTTGGGCTATTTGCTTAGCAATCTAATCTGCATGCTCTAGTGAAGATATATGATAGGAAAATAGACTTTTAGATGGAATTTTTACAGGTGCTAGCAATGGATACTCACTTTCTGTTTTGAAAATAAAAACTATTCAGGTTAACCCACAGGCCTTTATAAAATATCTAATCTTCTACCCAGAGTTATTTAATCCTAACAATACAAAACTATAAATCTTATTTTAGAGGGCCATATTCTTGTCATCATAAATGCTGTAAACTTTGAGTATTCTATTAAATATATGTGTGTATAAATATTTATAAGTTCTTCACTCACTCTTATCACGAATTCAAGAATTAAAATTTTCTGATAAAATGCTTGCATGTTTTATTCATTAACACCAAACCTATTTCCACCATGGATTTATATTATAAATTTGAATTCTGTTTCTCTTTAAATATTTAGGAATAAACTTATAATAAAAGGTCATAGTTATTATTGCTCATAAAATGTTCAGTAAATTCAGAATATAAAATACCAAAAAGACCGTCTTCTTTTTTCTTCTTTAATTATATTTAGATGCTTAAAATTTTCCAATAAATGTTGAAGTCACACATGCTTTATAAAACAACTGTAAGAGCCTTACTGCAGAGAGTGACTATAAAATATGAAGCATGATGAGGAGGTAAGGTAATGATCTTGCCCCTCGTGTCAAAAAAGGTTACCAATATTGAAATGCCTTTATTTCTGGTTAAAATGCAATTTTCTAGTGGAGCTTTCATAAAACCTAGTAATATTTGCATAATCTCTCCAGCTAAAATGTGAATTTCTCACTCAATCAAAATTACTTTCATACTAAAAGTACATATATTTTCAAACCTGCAGTTCTTCACATTGACTACCTCATATGTGAGAATTTGGCCAGCATAGAGGCTAGAAATATCGAGAGAGAAAAATTACCTTCTGCTCTAGAACAACAACAACAACAACAACAACAACAAAACAAAAGAAAACTTCCTGCCATGAGATCTAGCAAACTGTAATAAACAACACTAGAAATAATGTAAATGAAATAGCTTATTGCGCCCTGGAATGTCTCTTTCCACATAATGCCAAGGCAGAGTTGTGAGGCCACAACAATTAAATTTGACTGGTTGGCAGGGAAGGCCAGGAATACCTCACTTTTGTACACAGGTGTGAAGCTGCTCATGATTTGTGTCAACATTTCGACAGTAGCTTTTACAAGACTCTGAATCTGATCCACTTTCTCATAATATCCAAGACAGGAAGAGAGAAACCATCTGTTGGATTGCCAAGGTAGAAATCGCATTATAATGTGAAAAATTAGCCGTAAGGTCTGAGTCAGTTGGACCATCACTGCAGGTCTGTCACGCAGCAGAAAATAAACTCTGACAAATGCGTACCATCCTCAGGTTAGCACTCAATCAAATTCAGCCCAAATATGCTCACTTTGAACATATGGACTTAATACAATTACTAAGTTCTTCTTATGGTGATGCCTGAAATTGTCCATTGTGAAATTATCCAGGATTAGAGCATGAGTTGCCGTTCTTTGTAACTACAGTACAATGATGTCATCATGTGCTTGACATCAACATGTTGTCAACCATGGAAATTGAGTTATTTCAGTCCTGCTTTGGGGGAAAATGTGTGCAATGATCATGCTTCCTAGTGCATTAGATCTACAAACTGATGTCTAAATTTAATAAAGAATCAGTATAACAAGTAAAATATATATAATTTTGTGGTACAGCATAAGCTAAACATAGGTATGGAGTCCAATGAGCTCTGTAAGAGTGCCATGAATACAGAAATGAAAGACTGATTCAGACCCTTCCCTTTCTTTTCCCCTCAACACACATCTCTGTTCCAGCTCCCTGTGCTCATGAAACTGCGGAACCATCATCTGAAACATTTCTATGCCATTCGAGTCTTGACTATTCTTCTAGACTCACCTCATCAACCACAAATGAAGCCTTAGTTATCTCAGCTTTACTTATTTCTAACGTTCCCAACTTTGAACACATACAGTTGTTTCTTAGTGCCCAGGAGGAATTAGTTCCAGGACCCCCCATGGATACCAAAAAGCAGATTATCAAGTCCCTTATATAAAATGGTGCAGTAGTTGCATGTAACCTACTCATATCCTGCCATGTAGATTCTATCTCTAGATTCCTTATAATACACAATGCAATTTAAATGCTATGTAAATGCTATTTAAGTGCTTATTATATTGTATTGTTTAGTGAACCATGACAAGAAAAAAAGTCTGTACACGTTCAGTATAGACACACCCATCCATTTCTTTTTCTCCCAAGTATTTTCCATCCATATTTGGTTCACTCCATGAATGTAAACCCCAAAGAAATAAATGGAGGGCCGACTGTGTATCTTTTCTTTATCATAGAAAGTAGCTGCTTATAGTCACTGTTTGAAGTTACTTTCTATGATATGCGTTTCTGTATTTGATCATAACCTATATATTCTGATCAGCTTACACACTACAATTTTGATAACATTCTATCTTCTATCTCCCTCAGGAATCAGTGCCTTTCCTATGTACTATCCGAGTATTATATTGCCACTATTTATTTTTCTGATAGCACTTTGTACACTGCATTTTACTGCAAGTTCCCTAAAGGAATGCACATTGTATTTCTCTTCAGTGTATCCCCAGCATCTAGCAGAGTATCTAGAACAGATTTCTGCTCCATAAATGTTTGTTGAATGAATAACAACTCATTTTCTAAACTAGCAGCTTTTAAGGCAAGCAAGGACAAAAGTATGTCAAATAAATAACAAATCTGGACTTTGAATAAAGAGTTTTTCACAAAGAGAGACATTATTCAAAATGATAATTTACATATGGGGAGGGCTACTATGACAGTAAGGTGAGGGTTGTTTTGTGAAAGGAAGAAAAGGTAGAGAAAAGGCTTTTATGCTCTGACCATAAGGACCATGAGATCTGTGAGTGCCCCAAAGGTCAGGCAGAAAAACGGGTTTCTTTTCTGAAAAGGAATAAACCAGGCAAGAAACAGTCAGGGTGACGAAGTGAGATGGGCAATGTTATGATCTGACAGTTAACACTTTTTCCTGAGGTTAGAGGATTTGGGAGGAGTTGTTAAGAAGGGCTTGTTCTGAGTTATGACACTTGCTTTTTCCAATGCCTGGTCAAAGTCCAAGGGCCTAAGGGAAGAAGAAAAACTCATGAAAGTTTGGCCAAGCCAAGTTAGTAGGTATTGTTTTGTACGAATTGGTCACTAGGTACAAACAATTCAGTGAATCATTTATAAGGCAAAGAGTGGGAGTTTGGAGAGTGTGTGTCTGATTTCACTATATTTAAGAAAGGGCAGCATCTATGTGTCCTGACTAATTCAAAAGAAGAAGGGTAGTTCTTTGCAGTAAGCATTTCCTAGAACGGGGGTCCCCAATCCTCAGGCCACAGACAGGTATCCTTCCATGGCCTGTTAGGAACAAGGGCTCAGAGCAGGAGATGAGCAGAGGATGAGCAAGTGAAGCGTCCTCTATATTTACAGCCACTCTCCATCACTTGCGTTACCACCTGAGCTCCGGTGGCATTAGATTCTCATAGGAGTGCAAACCCTATCATGAACCATGCATGCGAGGGATCTAGGTTGTGCACTCCTTATGAAAGTCTAATGCCTGGTGATCTGTCACTGTCTCCCATCATCCCCAGATGGGACTACCTAGCTTCAGGAAAACAAGCTCAGCATTCCCACTGGTTCTACATCATGGTGAGTTGTATAAGTATTTCATTCTATATTACAGTGCAATAACAATAGAAATAAAATGCACAATAAATGTAATGCACTCGAATCATCCTGAAACCATCACCCCCACCCCCAGCCCCACTGCCCTGGTTTATGGAAAAATTGTCTTCCGTGAAACTAGTCCCTGGTGCCGAAAAGGTTGGGGACTGCTAGAACACAACAAAGTGGGGTGATTTCTTAACTGTTGCTGCATTCCAGAACATTCAGGCAAAGTTTAACATTGTCAATATAAAGTGAATATTTGGCCCCAAGTCTTGCCATTTGGCAGGCACTGTGACCATTGCTGAAAATAACACTTCTCTAACTGGTCAGAAATCTAAAGGATAGCCTCAGTTTGGTTAATCTTATAATCGGGAGACAACTGTTCAAGTAGAAGGGAAAGCAGGTGTGAAAATCTTGAGGAAAGAAATAGCAATGAATCGCCTGGGAATGAAAAGAATTCTAGTCACATAGAAAGTATATTTTTTGAAAGTATAAAAAATTATATAATCTCTGGATGAAGAAGCTATTTTAAAGATGAAATTGGAAACCAACTGAAAAAAGTACTAGTTTGGCTTTATGAAAAGTAGAAACTTCTAGAAATCAAAGAATATTTGTAGACTCAGTCTTTGCTCTTCTCTGCCTTGCTTTGTTTTCCAGGAGACTGCTTCTGTCGATGACAGCACTGGGTTTCCACCCCGTTCTGGCTTCTGGATTATATGGGCTAAGAAGAGGCACCAGCAGGAGAGCAGAATGTTCCTTTCCATGGCTCCAGTGCTTGCTGGACTCTGGTAACGTCTTTCCCTCTTGTCTCTCTAGGCTTAGAGATGGTAACAGCTCCCTGCTGTTGATAATTCTTGGGTGTTTCATTATCCATTGCTTTGTCCCTTAACCCTTCTTATAGTTCTGTAAACTTATTAAACTCTTTTAAATGAAACCTTTGGGTATGCCATCTGTTTTCTGCAGTGATCCAGACTGAAACATCATAATCAAAACAGCAAGTGACAAAATTGGAAAGAAAATGCAACTTGTATTACAGAAGAGTTTAAATCTATTTTATAGGTGCCATGTTGAATTTTATAGAGGAGTTCTTTACAACTGTTATAAAAATAAAAGATGAATATCTAAACAAAAATTTAAAAATGATCAGAATATTTTTTAAATTAACATTACTAGATAACTAAGATGTCCAAATGCCTGAAGCATAGTAGAATTTAATTTTATGTGAATTGGTATATTAGCTGAATTTGCTACCAAAATTATTCTACTTATAAGAAAAATGAACAAATGTGATACAATAAGTAAGCCTCATGCAAATATACTTTACACATTTTTAGTAAGATTAAATTCTGTAGCACAGAGGTCACTGATCTGCCCACCTTGGGTAACAAGTAGTTTGAATAGAATTGTTAAAGAGGAAGACGTTTTACAGTGGCTTGAGGAGTAAACATAAGGCACGAGAGACAGCCAGTGTACACCATCCTTTTAACCTTCTGCAAAGGCTGCCTCGAAAAACTCACTCCTTATAGAGTCAGTCATTTTCTTCTTGGTGAATATATAGCACCTTGCATATGATTTTAATAAGCTTATTTTTATGGCTTCTCTATTGTGAAGTCCTTGAGGATATTTGTAATAATGTTTGGAACAAAATATGTATTTAGCAAATGGTTCTTGAATGAATAAGCAAATAATATGGACAGTAAAACAGAGGGAAGGAATGTGAGACTGTCCTCTCTGGGATTCCGGTGGCACTTTACGTAGTAATTGATTCTGTAAGAGATCTGGAGTCTATTGCATACAAGCTGGAAATTCAGAATCAGAGTCACAGAGTAAGGACTAGTAAGGAAACAGGCTTATGAACAATATTTAAAGTAGTAAATTTATCATTATCTGAGTTACATCTTAAATTTATTCACATCATTGAACTTCTTTTATGTTTTCTTGGGTAATCAAAGTCTTATCAAAAAACAAGCACAAAAAAAAAAACCCAGGATAAGGTATATGTATGTGTATATTCTTGAAAATTGTGCACCTAACTGTGAAAATGTGTGTACCTGTGAAAATGTGTACACCTAACTGTGAAAATGTGTGCAAGTGTTGTGAGTGTGTAAGAAAGACAGCGAGTGGGAGAGAACTCCAGGGTTCAGTCAGGGTAGCAGAGAACAGGAAGTGCTGTGGAATGTTTGGGGTAAGAGATTCATAATAGGAATTGGACTTACACAGTTGTCAAAGGAGCTGGGAAAGTGAATGGTCAGAATGGGTAACTGGAGGATTAGAGAAAAATCATAGCTTGCCAAGAAAACCGAAGAGCGAAGTCCAACTGCCTGTGTGGAACTGTGAAGGGGAAGCTCACAGAGAGACCCACATGCAGTTGTTGCCCCTGTGTAACCAGTGCTTTGGTGGGTCCATAGTCAAGTGTGTGGTGGTGGACCAGACTACTGGATAACAGGAAGATGAGTTAGACAAAAAACAGAGGAAATAAAAGAGAAGCTGTAACCCTTCATGAACCTCCATGTCTGACAGTCACTACAAGACCTTCAGAGAATGGTGTCAGCTGCTTCACTTCTTTCCTTTCTTTCAACCAACTTACACTTGGACCCAGAGGAGGACCAGCATTCATGGAAATGCAATTCTCATCTTATCCAAACTGACCATAGAGAAACCTGGCACAGTGTGTATATAAAGTTACCCAACATCTAGCACAATCAGTAACAACCATTATGATTGTCTTTATGAAGGAGGGTATTGTCAAGTGAAAGAAGATTTTTTAAACTATATTGAAATATTTTACATGGCAAAGTAAGCTCTCTCTCTCTCTTTTTTTTTTTTTTTTTTTGAGACAGAGTCCTTCGTTGGTTGCCTAGGCTGGAGTGCAGTGGCCTGATCTCGGCTCACTGTAACCTCTGCCTCCCAGGTTCAAGTGATTCTCATGCCTCAGCCTCCCAAGCAGCTGGGATTGCAGGTATGTGACAACACTCACTGCTAATTTTTGTATTTTTAATAGAGACAAGGTTTCACCATGTTGCCCACATTGGTCTCGAGCTCTTGACCTCAAGTGATCCACCTGCCTCGACCTCCCAAAGTGCTGGGATTACGAATGTGAGTCACCATGCCTGGCCAGCACACACTTTTTCACTGATTTCCAACCCTGGTTACAGTCAACTAATTTTATGTTTCCTTTAAGATAAATTACTTTTGCATATTCAAGAATTTTATTCAGGAAGATTTACATTTTAAGCACTGTTTTGTGTCTGGTTTCTTTTGATCAGCATAATCATTTTAAGATTTATCCAAGTTACATTTTGCAGCTCTTTTTTTTTTTTATTGTGAGCAGTAATATATGTATGGATATTGACTCAGACATCTAACTCAACTTGTTTGTTGATTCAACTATTATGAGTCAAGTGCCCATTAATATTCCTATAAAATTCTTTGTGTGGGTATATAATTTCATTTTCTTGGTTAAATACTTAGGAATGGGATTGCTGGGTTGCCTGGCTTTTAAGAAACCGGAAACAATTTTCCAAAGAGGTTATGTCATTTTGCACTAGCACTATTGAAGATATTCAATTGCTTGATATCTTCCCCAACATTTGGTACTGTAAGGATTTTTTTTAATTTTAATTTTAGACTTTCTAGTGTGTGGCAGGTGGTATCTCATGGTAGTGAAATTTGCATTTCCTTGATGTCTAATAATGAATGTCTTTTTTATTTTTATGTTTTTTGGCCATTCATTGTCTTCTCCTGTGAAGTGTTTTCCTTGTCCATTTAAAATTTTTGCTCCTCTTTTTCCTTATTATTGAATTGTAAGAGTACTTACATAATCTCTATATAATTTCTTTGACCAGTTATGGAGTTTGAGTATTTTCTCCTGTCTATGGCTTGGCTTTTTATTTAATTGGCAGAGTATTCTAAAGAACAAAAAGTTTTAATTTTGACAAATTACAATTTAGCAATTTGTGATGGTTTATACTTTTGTATTCTAATAAAAAATTATTGTAATTCCAAAGTGGTATGCTAGTATATTCTTCAAGAAGTTTTACAGTTTCCATTTTTATATTTAGATGCATAATTCATTTCAAGTTAATTTGCGTACATGGTGTGAGCTAAGGGCTGAAGCTTGTTATGTTTAAATTGGAGATCCAATTTTTCCAGTACCATTTCTTGGATAAACTATTCTTTCCCCGTTGAATATCTTTGTATATCTGTGAAGTATGCATTGAGTATTTATAAACTTATTTCTAAGTTGTCTATTCTTTCCACTGCACCAATATCTCTACTTATATATTACTATACTGTCATGACTACTATAGCCATATAGTAATTCATGAAATGAGGTACTCCAAATCCTCCAAGCTTGTTATTTTTCAGAATTGTTTCAGTTATTCTAGGTCCTTTTAATTTTCTATATAAATTCCATGAATGTCAGTTCTTCTATTCTAAGGTTACTGTTTTCTCCCTCCTGAATTTAGTCTTTGGAGGTAAATCACTAAGAGTAGCAAATCCTCAAAGGGCTTCAGGGATTAGGTTTCACCACTCAGAGGGGGAGATTTTTTGTTTGGAATTTGGTAGAAAAGGTCTGCATGCCTCCCTCATTTTTTTTATTCAATCGTTTATTTATAACATCATAGATTCGTGTGTATTTATTTTATACTTTAGTTGTTCATGCTTAATACAGTCCTTAGTGTGGTTGGGTTCATGTTTATAGACTACCTTTTTGCTATTTATTTTTTCTCAGTCCCACATGTTGTTTCCTTTTTCCTCTTTTCTGGTTTTCTTTTGATTTGAATATATTTTATGATTCCATTTTATCACCAATATTTGCTTATTAGCTGAACATGTTTGTCTTATTTTATGTTGTTACTGTAGTGATAGTGATATATTTATACAAATATATAGATTGATATATGTCTAGTAAAATGCGTCTTTAACTTATTACAATCTACATTCAAATTATGTTATACCATTTTATCTACAATTTAAGCACCTTACAACAGAATATTTTTATTTACCTCCTGTATGTTGTACTAATGACATGTATTTTCTTATAAACCTCAAAATATTATTGATCTTCATAAAACTATGGCTCACTTTTCTTTTAAATATTTATTTAAAAAACTAAAATATATTTTAAAGGTTGTTTTTTAAAAAGTCATGATATTCACCACATATTAACTATTCCTGACATTCTTCATTCCTTTCCATAGATCCTAGTTTCTCTTTTTTTCTTCAACTTCAGAGTCCCTTCAGCATTTCTTATAGTGCACAGCTATTGCTAATTAATTACCTCAGATTTTGTCTGAAAATGTTTTTATTTCACTTTCAATTTTGAAGGATACTTTGCTGGATATAGAATTTCAAATCGACAGGATTTCTCCCCAACTTTTGCACTTTAACGATGTCATTATACTGTAACCTGGTTTACATTGTTTCAAGAAGGAGTCTACATTCTTTCTAATCTAATCTCCTGTCATATATGTTTTATCCCTAGATGTTTTTCAGATGTTCTCTTCAACCCTGATTTCATTAATTTGATTTTTATGTTTCTTATTGTGTCATTCTTTCTGTTTATACTTCTTGGGTTTCATTGGACTGCTTGGATCTGTTGGTTTATAATTTTCATGAAATTCAGATATATTTGGCCATTATTTCTTTAAATATTTTCCTCTCCAACTCCTGAAACTCAATTTCCTATGTATTAGATGTTAGATCTTTTGAAGTTGTATCACAGGTAATTGAGGCTGTCATGTCCTTTTTAAATCTTTCAATGCTGAGCTTCATTTTGCAGGCTTTTTTTAAATTGACAAACTACAGTTGTATATATTTATGGGGTACAATGTGATGTTTTGATATATGTACACAATGCAGCATGATTAAATCAAGCTAATTAAGATATCTATCACCTCACTTACCTATATATTTTAGACATTGACATTTATGAGATCTTAAATTTATTTTTAGTTTTGAAATATTTAATGCATTATGATTTACTATAGTCACCTCTTATGTAAAAAACCTCAGAACATATTCCTCCTATCTCTCTGAAACTTTGTACCCTTTGATCTATACTGCATGACCTCACTTATATGTGGAATCAAAGTGCTTCTTTTTGAATAGTTTCTTGCTATTTCTTGAAGTTCACTACCTTTTCTTCTTAATTGTTGTTATGATTTTCCAGCTAATATTTAACTCAAATACTGAGCTTTTATCTCTAGAAGTTCTACTTTGGTATTTTGCATGTCTTTTATCTCATTTTTTGTTACACTCATGTTTTCCTTTAAATCTTTAGCATCTTTATAATAGTGCCTTATTTTATTGCTAATTATGCTGTCATTTTTCAGTCTGTTTCAATAAACTTCATTTTTGTACTTGTCGCAGTTCACATTTGCCTGCCTTTAAGGTGCCTAGTAATTTTTAATTTGATGGTAGACATTCTGATTATTATGTTGTTGAGTTATTATATTCTGTTGTGTTTCTTGAACCATGTTCAAGCTTTTGATATTAGGCAATTATAATACTTGCTAATCATTTTCAAATTTTAATAAATTATTTTTTAGATTTGAAAGGACAAGTATAGAGTAGCTTTCACCCTAGGTCTATTGTAACCCTACTTCCTCCAAGACATCACCATTCTTGGATCCCTAAGGAATGTCCAGAGTATTCAATGTGTTCTCTTAACTCTGATTGATTGGTACTCAAATATCTCTCAGCTCTGTGAGCTCTAGAACTTGTTCAGATAACAGTTTCCTCTGAGGTTTCACTCACTACCTATATCTTAGGATTTAGCAACAGACTCAAAATAAACCCAATGCATATTTCTGGCGCTCATCTTCCACATAGCTCCTCCTTTCTGAAGAGATTCACACTATATATGTGATTCTTAACACTTAGCAAATATTCAAGGATTACCTATGCAAATTTTTGCAGCTTTATTTCTGTGTATTTTTCTCTTCTCCTGAATACTGCATCACAATTCTAGTAACCTCAACCTCCCATATAGTTCATCTCTATCTTTTCAACTTACGAATGGCTTATTGTTCAGCAGCAGACTCAAGAGGATCTCGATTCAGATCTCTGGAACATTTTCTTTAAGGAGGTTTCTCTTCTTTTGTGCTCTGCTTCACCAATTCTAGCTGCCTTAGCTTTCCTAAACTCTTATTTTTGCTCATAAGTTAAGCAAGACCTGTTTGCATTTCCTGTTTCCTCCCCTCTTTGACTACTGACGAAAACATGCTTCCACAAAGAAACTTAGGGTATTTGTAGGAAACAACTTTTTTTTTTTTTTGTCTTAAGGATCACAGTGCTGTGCTGTGTGTTCACTGGAAACTAAAGGCAGATTAAATAACGAGAAAAAATAGTATAACTTCAAACTATTTAAGGGAAAAATTATAAAAACAAAATTTTCTCAATCAACAAAAACTGAAGAATTGAGAAATTTTTAAGTGGTTTAAATTAAAAAAGTGTTATGTTAAAACACAACTATGTAATAAATACTGAAAGTTCTAATTAAAATGCAGAAATAAATATGTAGATGATAAAAAATCTGATCATATTCAGTTAAGAAGATAGTACCATAAAGATACAAAGTATTTAAAATGAAAGACTTGAAAACAAAAAAAAAAAGTGTTGTTTACAATCAAGAGGGAAAACTTTCAATGAGAAAATGTAGTTCAACAGGAATATACAATGATTCTGAATTTGAATGTACTTTAATATGTCCTAAAAATACACAAAGTAAAATTTGGCACATCCCCAAGTAGAGGTAAACAAATCAACAACAGTACACTTTTTGATACATCACTTTCTGCAGTGATAGAGTTAGTGGACCAAAAAAAAAAAAAAAAATAGTAAGTATGTAGAAGATTGGAGCAACACAACTTATAAATATCACCTAAGGAATAGATATAGAACATTGCATCAAACAATTGTAGGGAATATTTCATTTTTAACAGCACATAGACCACTTTAATATACTGAGCCTAAAAAATACTGACACATATTGCAAAAGATTGAAATAATTTTTTGAAGTAATAAGTACAATACAACTATGCCAAAAGTCATTTACAAAGATATATATCTTTGGAAATATTAAAGATATATTTTCAAATAGCCCATTGGTCAAAATAGAAATGTTAAAAGAAAATATTTGGAATTGAATACATATGGGAATACTACATATTATACATTATACATGCAGCCTAATCAGTAGTTTTTTGTCAGTAGTCTGTAAGTGTATTTTTTTTTCTGATCTGAACTTGCAACTGAGAAGTCCAATGCAAGTATGACAGTTATCTCTATGTAAGTAACCTATTACTTTCTATTTAGAAGCCTTTAAGATAATCTGTTTATGCTTAAAGATAAAAAAGTCAGAATATGCATCAAGATGCAAGATGTAAAAATTTAGGTCTGTCTTTTTCTTTACATTCTGTTCAACATTGATCAGCCTCTTGTATTTGACAAATCAAGTCATCCTTCAAGTTGAAGAAGTTTTCTTCATTTTACCCCCTTTATTACTTCTTTCTTCATTTTTTCTTTTTATTTTCTTAAGTGTTTCAAACTTTATACATGTATTTATAATTTCTCTCCATGACTGATATTTTCACTCACGATTTACACTTTTTGATGTTCTTTACTCTGACAGGACACTATTTGACTTTACAGATTCTTGCAATTAGCTCTCAGCAAGTACATTCCTTTTTATTTCCTTTCTTGAATTTTCAAAATATGAAATCTAATTTTTAGTTCCAGAATTTTTTTATTCCTCAAACTGCATTACTTTGAGATTTGTCCTTATCAATCTATTAAAATTTCTTTTCATTTTCTTCAACCTCAGTGAGAGCGATCCATTTGAATAGCGCTGCTTGTAGGGAGGCTCTATGGCAGTGGGGGATTGTTAAAGATAAAATATCCGGTAGAAGTTTAAATTTTAGTAGTCTCTAGATGCTGTGCTTTTATGCTGGAGTACATTTATTAGGGTGAGGGTTTAGTAGGTGTCTCTGATCTCTAGTTAATAAAGATAGGAATGGGATATCGTAATTCCTCTCTAAACACAATGAATGACGACAGTGCAGTTCTCACAAAATACCACTATTGAGCTGCAACTAGAACACTGTGTGTGTGTGTTTGTGCGCGTGTGTGTGTATGTACTTTGTATTTATAAATGCATATTATTTGTATTTCTAATATTTATTTAATATAAGTACTGTCGTATTTTTATTAGATTCTCATTTTTATTAGACATAAAGTTGTATATATTTAAGGTGCACAACATGATGATTTGCTATACGTACATATTGTGAAATAATTACAGCAATGAAGTTAACACATCTACCAACCCATGTGATTTGTATGTGTGTATGTGTGTGCGTGCGCGCGCATGTGTGTGTGTGGCTGGAATACTTAAGGTTTACTCATGTTATGAACTATGTTCACTATGGTATACACTAAATTATCAGACTTGTTCATCTTACAATCGAAAGTTTGTACCCTTCATCAACATTTCCCCATTTCCCCGATCCTCCAGGCCCTGGAAACCACCATTGTACTCTCTGCTTCTATGAGTTTAACTATTTTAGATTTCACATATAAGTGAGATTATACAGTATTTGTCTCTCTGTATCTGGCTTATTTTACTTAGTGTGATAATCATAATGATGCAAATGGCAGGACTCCCTTAATATTATTTTATTGTGTATGTAGATACATATAATCACAGTTTTTAATATCTATTCCCTGTCAAAACACACAGGTTGTTGCCATATTTTGGCTATTTTGAATAGTGCTGAAATAAACATGCGAGTGCAAATATATCTTCAAAATACTGATTTCATTTCCTCTGGATACATAAGTAGAAGTGGAATCGCTGTGTCGTATGTTAGTTCTATTTTTCAGTTTTTGGGGAATGTCTGTACTATTTTCCATAATGCTTGTACCAACTTAAATTTCCACCAATATGTGTTCCCTTCTCTTCACACCCATACCAACACCTGTCTCTTTTTTGTTATTGATAATGGTCATCCTAACATGTGTGAGGTGATAACGTCATTGCAGTTTTCATTTGCATTTCACATATAATTAATGTTGTATAACATTTTTTCATATGCCTGTTGGCAATTAGCCTTCTTTGGATAAATATCTACTCAGGTCCTTTGCCCATTTTTAAATTGGGTCTTTTGTTTTTTCTGTTAATGAGTTGTAGGCATTTTTTAAGTATTTTGGATATTAACCCCTTATTAGATAGATGGTTTGCAAGTATTTCTCTCATTCTGTGGGTATCCTTTTCACTCTGTTGATTCTTTTGCTATACAGAAGCTTTTTGGTTTGATGTAGTTTAACTTGTTTAGTTTTGCTTCTGTTACCTGTTCTTTTGGTATCATTTTCAGTAAATCATCACCAAGGTCAATATCAAGTAACTTTCCACTGTTTACATGTAGGACTTTTATGGTTTCAGGTCTAACAATTTAGGTCTTGAATTTATTTTGATTGAAGTTTTGTATAGTGTAAAATATGGGTTCAATTTCACATTTTTGCCTTTGGATATCCCGCTTTCCCAACACCATTTGTTGAAAAGGTTATATATTACCCACTGTGTATTCTTGGCACACTTGTAAAAGATTAGTCGACCATATGTGTGCGAGTTTATTTCTGGGTTCTCTGTTCTGTTCCATTGGTCTTTGTGTCTTGTTTATTATCCTAGATGGCATGATATTTCATGTAGAAAACTCTAAATATGCAACCCCCAAATGACCAGAACTAATATACAAATTTAGCAGAGTTGCCTGATACAAAATCAATGTTAAAATCAGTTATAAGTCTATATATTAACAATTAACTATCCAAAAAAGAAATTAAGAAAACAATCTCCATGAAAACAGTATCAAAAAAATAAAACACTTGGAAATAAATTTAACTAAGGTGGTGGAAGATATGTACACTGAACACTATAAGTAATTGATTAAAGAAATTGAAGAAGACATAAATAAGAGAAATATATACCATGCTCTTGGATTGGAAGAATAAATATTGTTAAAATATCTATATTACCTACAGTGATCTACAAATTCAAGACAATCCCTGTCAAAATTTCAATAGCATTTTTTTTCACATAAATAGAATAAACAATCTTAAAATTAGTGGGCAACCACAAAAGACCCCAAATAGAGTATTTTGAGAAAGAAGAGCAAAGCTGGAAGCATCACACATCCTGATTCCAAACTATGTTACAAAGCTAGAGTAATCAAAACCATAGGTACTGTCATAAGTACTGTCTTACTCTTAAATCCCTGATTTTATTAGCTGCTTTTGCTGAGTGGGACTTGGTTAACTGTTTTAAATTTTTGTAAAAATGTTTTTCTCTCAGTCTTTTTTAACAGCTTTATTGAGGTATAATTTACAAACCATAAAGTCTACCAGTTTAAAGTCTACAATTCTGTGTTTAGTATATTCACAGAAATTTGCAACCATCACTACTATCTAATTTTAGAATATACCTACAAATCCAAGAAGAAATTTGTCAACCAAAAATAACAACAGAGAGAGGCAGGCCCTCTCTTGGGGAATAGTAGGGAATTGCAATTTGAGATATGGAAGCTATGATGGATTATAGATACATCTGAGGAGGTTGGAGTAAAGAAGAGTGTTTAAAGACAAAAGCAAGAACCACATATAAGTTGTCTTGAAACAAAGAGAACATTGGCTGTGGGGGCTTATTGCAGGAGTTGACATCAGTTCATTAGTGGCAACTGTGTCAGACAAACGTTCTTGTGCAAGGGGCCAGCTGTTCTTGTGTTGCTAGCTGTTCTTCTCCCGATTTTTAATCAAGTTATTCATTTAATAAATTTTTGTGTTTTAGAAGTTTTGGATTTGCATATTTTGGAGGATAGCCAAATACTATTAGGCAAGATATCAGATATGTCTTTCACAATCATTTTATCCAAGTCAGGTGGCTTGTCTTCTCATTCTTTTCCTCTCCTTCATTTCTGAAGAATAATTTTGCTGGAAATTGAATTTTAGACTATTGAGTTTTTTTAGTCAGCATTTTAAATACTTCACTCTCATTAAATTCTTGCTTGTATGGTGTTACCATACAAGCTTCTTGTTTGATGTAATTCTTACCTTTGTCCTTCTGTAGGTAAGGTGTTTTTCTTTAATTCTTTTAAGATTTTGTTTTTGATTTTCTGTAGTTTAAATATGATATGTGATATACCCAGGTATAGATTGTTTTTGGTATCCATGCTCCTTTGTGCTCTGATTTTCTTGGATATGTGGTTTGGAGTCTGTTATTAGTTTTGGAAAATATCTAGTTATTTTTACTTCAAATATTTCTTCTGCTCTATTGTCTCTTGTCCTTCTGTTATTCCAAATACAAGTATCTTATACCTTTTGATATTTCCTGACAGTTCTTGGACATTCTGGTCTCTTTTTCTAATTCCTTTTTGTCTTTGCATTTCAGTTTGAGAAGTTTCTATTGACTTGTCTTCAATCTCAATTATTTTCTTATCGAGGTCCAGTCTACAGATGTTCCCGTCAAAGGCATTCTTCATTTCTATTACAGTGTTTTCATTCACAGCATTTTATTTTCAGTCCCTTTTGGAGTTTCCACCTTTTTGTGTACACTATTCATCTGTTCTTAAAAGTTATCTCCTTTTTCTATAAGACACATTAATCGTAATTTAAATTCCCTTTAAGATAATTCTGAAATTGGCTTCATAATTGACGTTAGCTCTCATGCTAGCCTTGTTTCTTTAGCATGTGTTTGTGTTGCCTTTAGCATGCCTTGTAATTTGATTTAAAGCTTGACATGATGTATTAGGCAATAGAAAGTGAGACAATAAAACTGTAGTGTGAGGTTTCATTTGGTCTGTATTCCATGCTTGTCGTAGGTGTAGGTAGCAGACGTTTCAATTTACTCTGGTATCCTTGTTTTTCTCTCTCCTGTTGTCTTTGGGTTCCATTAGGAACTTCTTCCTAGAGTCTGTGCCTTGCAGTTCTTTCATTTGTACGCCACTATTATTTTGCTGGAGAACTGTTTAACTGGTGCTAAGGTGAGGAGGAGAAGAAGTTTTCTATAACCCTATGATTAAATCTCAGTCTTTTAGTGGGCTTGTGTACTGAGGGACTGACCTTTACAAGTTATTTTATTTTATTTTATTTTATTTTATTTTATTTATTTTATTTATTTTATTTTATTTTTTTAGATGGAGTCTTACTCTGTCACCCAGGCTGGAGTACAGTGGCACGATCTCGGGTTACTGCAATCTCCGCCTCCCAGGTTCAAGCCATTCTCCTGCCTCAGCCTCCCGAGTAGCTGGGACTACAGGTGCCCGCCACCACGCCCGGCTAATTGTTTTTTTTTTTTTCAGTAGATACGGGGTTTCACCGTGTTAGCCAGGATGGTCTCGATCTCCTGACCTTCTTATCCACCCGCCTCGACCCCCCAAAGTGCTGGGATTATAGGCATGAGCCACCGCGCCCGGCCACAAGTTCTTCTTAATTCTTTTCCACCTTTTTAGGAAAAATACAAGGGCTAGAAATGCTGGATTTATATAATTTCCCTAATCCCAGATTGGATAAGACTCTGTAATATCTTTTTCCCTGCAGAATAAGTCTTTGTAAAGGAGAATTCTTGGGCATACTTCAAAGTGTTTACTTTTTTCCTTCTTCAGTCAGTAACATGACCGTTTTTCCTTGGCTCTTGCAGTGAGAACCTGGTAGGGTTCCTGGAGGCAAAACCCATAAATATGGTGGTCCTCAAAATATTGGGTCCTCAATAATTTCTGATTCTCATAAGATTCTACATTTACTCTTCAGCAATTCATCAAAATTACCATTTAGGTGTTTCTCTGGTTTATGGTTCCAGTATCTTCTGTTCTAAGCTGATTTTGGCCGTGATTCTGTTATTCTACTGTCTCTTCAGATTTCCCATTGGCAATTTGCACAGTGATCTCAATTCTCTAAAAGACTTTAGATATATATACATATATATGCCACTGTCTTCCTGTTAAAAAATCTAAATCTAATTGATATTAACAAAAACCTAATGATGCATTTGCCTTTAATGACATTTATCCTTCCTAAAATTTAGCAATATGCCTATCTTAAATACTTGAACATTTTTTAAAGAATGACTAAATGTAATTTTTAAATTAGTGCTGCATTTTCTCCTACAGTAAATGAATATGTATTCTCAGACTTTACAATGACTTTTTATTATGTATTACCAAAATTAATCTCTATTACTGGTATAATTTATCATATTTAACACATACAAACCCATGACAAAAATTATTGCTATAAATATCTCTTATTATGTAAATGAGAATTCTACTGCTTCAAGCCTTACCAGGTAATTGCTCAGTTGCTTTTAAAGTGTAATTTATTGATCAGCAGTTTGTAAAGATGAAAAGATCTTAGCTTGGTTTGCCTCTGTAGGGTATTCCATTGGCTGGAGTTTGGAAATATAATTTCTCTTTTTATAGAAGTGTCAGCCATGCAATATCATATGCCATTAAATTCTTGTTTGTGAAGTTGCGTGCATAATATTGCAGATTCTTTGGTTTTCTTTTTCAACACTTACCAAGATGTTATGCTTACTTTTTTAAAGTAAACAATCAAATTAAAAACAAGCAGATGGTAGAAAGTTAAAAGTTATTGATTAATGTAGTTGTACCTTAGAGATTGGAGCAATTATAAGATAATTAGTTCTGTTGCTTTCTCTCTTCTTTTTTTCTTTTCTTTCTTTCTTATTTTATTTTATTTTTTTCCAAGATGGAGTCTTGCACTGTTGCCCAGGCTGGAATGCAGTGGTACGATCTCAGCTCACTGCAGCCTCTGCCTCCTGGCTTCAAGTAATCCTCCTGCCTCAGCTTCCCAAGTAGCTGGGATCACAGGTGCCTACCACCACGCCTGGCTAATTTTTGTATTTTCAGTAGAAACAGGTTTTCACCTTGTTGGCCAGACTGTTCTTAAACTCCTGACCCCAAGTATCTGCCTGCCTCAGCCTCCCAAAATGCTGGGATGACAAGTGTGAGCCACTGTACCTGGCCTGCTTTCTCTCTTCTAACATGTTTAAAATGTGTGAGCATGTAGAATTTGGGAACATGTTAGGAGGACTAGAAAAAGCAAGATATTTTTGAACATCCCACATGCAAATAAATAAATAAATAAAATAAAGAAGTAAGACAAAGAAAAGGCAACCAAACTACTTCATAAAAATGATTGAGGGAATTACAAATACGGTTTCACAGGCTAGTCATACAGATTGAATGAGAAGTAAACTTATTTTCACAATCAGTATTATTTAATAAAGGAAAGGAAAGTAATTCTTGCCACATAAAAGAGTAAGAATTAGTATTTTCTAATGTCTTAAATAAACTCTCTACAACGAACTATGTTCTTATAAATTCTCCCTGAAGAAAAATCCATCATCCAGGTATTCAGCACATATAACACAATCCGAAAAATTCAAATGAGCACAAGACATAATATTATTATAAAAGTGTGATTTTTAAAATGTCAAGTTCTGCCCTTAAAGGTATTGCCTATATGAGTTTAAATTCCACACCCACTCCCACCCCACAAAAAAAAGAAATGGGTCAAGAAATTAGGTAAATTCTCACTATGTCAATGCAATTTTTTTTCTTGACCTCAATTTCTTGGGGGAAATTAGAATAGACTCCATGAAGTGTCTTCTAAGCAGGAAAGTATGATAAATAATGGTTTCATCTATACAGTGATGTGTGATAACTAATTGAAGGTAACAATTAATAATGATAATAAAAAGCCAGTAGTATCTAATACAGCCTCCTTATCTTCCTCCTTTTCTTTTTAAATGCTTCAGAAAGCAAAACTATTTGTCAATGGGTTATGGAGCAGCTGCAGAATTTTCACTCACCAAATCAAGGTAAAACTGAAGGGATATTAGCTACTCTTGTAAATGGCAATCTATTTTATTGCATCATCTTACTTTACAGATAAAAATTTTTCATCCAGATTGTAAAGATTCTCTGTCTCTCTCTCCCACACACACACACACACACACACACACACACACACACACACATTCTCTCTCTCTCTCTCCCTCTCTCTCTCTCTCTCTCTGTCTCTCTCTCTCTCTTATGGGGACTGCTTTCTGTGACAGACAGTGTCATTTCTTGAACTAGTTTTTCACATGAATCCTTCTTTTGTTAGAGCAACTCAGAGGTTACCGGATTGTACCACCAACAAAAAGGAGTGAGAGGAAAATGAAAATAGGAGGCGATTTACTTTGGGTAACTTAGTTTGAATGAAATTAAATTGGAACAGTTCAAGGGTCAAAGCATTTTAGAAGTTTTATGCATTTCTTTGTCCATTTATGCAGTTGAAGAAAAGTTATATATCTCCTTAGATCATACTTGGGGAAATAATGATAGTAAGAAATTCATGTAGTAGGAATAGGAAATCCTTCCTCAGCCTATAAAATTCACCCACAATAAGGTGCTAACACACGAGAAATACATTAAAAAATTAAGCACCTATAGCACATATTTGGCTTAAGATTCAGGTGAATACTGTACATCAGCAAGATGACAAAATCAGAGTCTCCAGACTTTTCCTCCCTCCATGGACACACTAAATAAGCAGCTACACATGAATCAGTGGACAGGACCTTCACTTTGGCCACTGAGAATACAGAGAGCAAAACAACAATTTGAAAAAGCTTCTGGTTTGAATAAGCATGCAGACATTTGCCAGATCTCCTCTCCCTGGTTTGGTGCAGAGCAAGTAGATAATAAACCCCAGATCTCAGCTTCTCTCTAAGGAGAAAATAAATTGTACCATACATCTAGAACTCTGACTTTTCTGGCACCGACTTGAGAGACCTGTCTCAGGCACTAATGGGATTTGGCATACTTTAGACTCCTGAGGGCCACTAAGGTTGAAGCCAGCAGGTTGAATGAGCATAAAGATTTGAGAGGTACGCACAGTATCTTGCTGGGCCAGTTGGTGGGAATTGTCTTCTATATGAGGACAGTCTTCAATGATTGGTAGAGGTGATTGATTTATAATATTTAATGTGCAGGCACCAGCACAGAGGTTCAAAGAAAATGAACAAACAGAGAAATATGTTTTAAATAAAAATAAGAGAAATATCCAGAAACTTACCTAATAAAATGAAGATACATAATTTTACCCAACAGATAATTCAAAATAATGGTCATTAAGATGGTCACTGAGGCCACGATAGCAATGCACAAATAAAATGAGAATTTCAACAAAAAGAAAAAATGTGAAAATGTGCTGAACATTAATTATACAACTGAGGAATACAATAACTGAACTTTAAAAATCAATAAAGGGTTCAACAAGCAGAAGAAATAATCAAAGGTAGGTCACTGGAAATTAGTGAATCAGAGACGAAAAAGAATGAAGAAAGAATGGAGAATGGTAGTGTGGACCTGTAGTCCCTCAGGATGTTGACGTTGGGAGAGAACTCGAGCCCAGGAGTTTTGAGTCCAGACTGAGCAATATGAAGAGAAGTGGTATCTTTTAAAAAAATTTTTTTAAAAAGAGTGAAGAGACCTCTTATGAATACCATCAAGCAAAACAACATATGCCTTGTGGGAGTTATATGAGAAGAGACAGACAAAGGGAAAAATGCTTCTTCAAAAAAATAATGGCTGAAAATTTTGCAAATCTGGGAAAGAAAATAGACATCCAGATGCAGAAAGCCCAGAGGATATCAAATAGAACAAAGACACACACAAAATACATAAGACACATTATAATCAAATTGATGAAAGTCAATGACGAGAGAATTTTGAAAATAGCAAGAGAAAAGCAACTTGTCACATGCAATGGAACCACCACAAGATTGTCTGGGTTTGCTGCCCCACCCCCACCTCAGAAGAAACCTTGCAAGGGAGAAGAGAGTTTGATGACATATTCAAGGCACTGAAAGAAAAAAAAAAACAAAACTATCAACCAGGAATATTACACCTGGAAAAACTATCCTTTAAGAGTGAAGGGGAGATAAGACTTTTTTAGACAAAAAGCTGTGGGAACTCATCATCACTACACCCACCTTATAAGAAATGCTAAAAGGAGTTCCTCAGGTTGAAACAAAAGGACAGTAAACAGCAACACGATAGCATATTAAAGCATACAACTCATTGATAAAGTTAAATATATAGACAAAACCAGAATAGTGTATTACCATAATGGTCATAGGTAAATCAGTTTCAATTCTAGTATAAAAGTTAAAAGATAAAAGTATTCAAAAATAAGTATAAATAAAATTATATTTATGGGTATTAAATATAAATAGCTATAAACTGTGACATCGATAACATATAATGTGAGGGAGGAGAAGTAAATGTATAGTTTTTTATGCAAGTGAAGTTGCTATTAGCTTACAATAGACTATTATAGCAATGAGATATTTTATGCAAGCTTCTTGAAAACCACAAAGACAACAACTATCCATATTACACAAAAGAAAAAGAGATAGGAATCAAATCCTCTTAATACAAACAAAAACAACATAAAAGAATGAAACACAAAGGAGGACAGCAAGAGACAAAAAGAGGGAGAAAACAACCAGAAGACAAACAAAACAGTTAACAAAATGGCAACAGTAAATCATTGCCTATAAATAATTAACAGTAAATGGATTAAATTCTTGGATCAAAAGGCAGAGTGGCTAATAAATTTTTAAAATGCTGTCTACAAGAAACTCACTTTAGAGTTAAGGATACACACAGGCAGAAAATACAGGGGTAGAAAAAGATATTCCATGCAAATGATAACCAGAGAAAGCAGGTGCAGCTACATTTATATTGCATACACAAGACTTTAAGTACTTATAAATATTTAAATAATCAGGTAGTAATAAAAAGTGAAGTACAAATTTTAAAACCTCCCAACAAAGAAAAGTCCAGGACTAGATAGCTTCTCAAGTGAATTCTACTAACCATTCAAATAATTAATAACAATTCTTCTTAAATTCATGAAAAAAATAGAATAATAAACCCTGTTGTCTTAGTTCATTTAGGCTGTTGTAACAAAATACCATAGACTGAGTGACTTATAAACAACAGAAATTCATTTCTTATGGTACTAGAGGCTCTGAAGTGCAAGATCAAGATGCCAGCAGAGTCAGGGTCTGGTGAGGGTAGCTGATGAACCAGGTAGTTCATCACAGCTGTCTTTTCCCTGTGTCTCTACATGGCAGAAGGCAGTGATGGAGTCTCTGGGGTTTCTTTTATAAGGGTACTAATCTCATTCATGAGGGCTCTACTCTTAGTATCTAATCACTTCCCAAAGGCCTGACTTCCAAATATCCCCACAGTGGGGATTAGCTTTCAACATATAAATTTTGGGGGGACATATTCAGTCTAGTGCAACTTCCAAACTTATTTGATGAGACCAGGATCACCATGATGCCAAAACCAGACAAATACACTGAAAGAGAAGAAAACTACTGGGCAATATCTCTAATGAACATAATACATTCAACAAAAATTACAAAATCGATTCATGCAAAAAGGATTGAAAAAAGATGAGAAGATAAAAAAGAAAAGGAAAACCAGCTGAAAGATAAATATGCAAAAAGAGACGGGTCGGATGAGCAAAGGTTTTAAAGAAACTAAAAAAGTAAATTTGCAAAGTATTTTAAATTAAATCTGTAAGAATACAGATCAAACTGTTTTAAATTTTTAAACAAAAATATATAAATTAATGACATGAAACCAACCAGAGAAGCTCCTTCAAAATGCTGACGAGAAAGACAAGGAAATGGCATGTGTATCAGAAATACATATGCACGTGGCCGGGCATGGTGGCTCACACCTGTAATCCCAGCACTTTGGGAAGCCAAGCGGGCAGAACACTTAAGGCCAGGAGTTTGAGAGCAGCCTGGCCAACATGGCAAAACCCGGTCTCTACTAAAAATACAACATTTATCCAGGTGTGGTGGCACATGCCTGTAATCCCAGCTACTTGGGAGGCTGAGGCAGGAGAATCTCTTGAACCCAGGAGGTGGAGGTTGCAGTGAGCCAAGATCATACCACTGCACTCCAGCCTGGGTGACAGAGCAAGATTCTGTTAAAAAAAAAAAAAAAAAAAAAAAGCTCACATAGACATAAAGAGAAAAAGAAAACATAAAAGTAACTGAAGTGAGAAAAAAGAAAATGAAAGCAACAAAAATGATACAGTAGAATAAATGTTTCCTAAAGACAGATATGCTTTGCATGCACGAATCACTGAATCAGTACCTTGCAAAACTGATTTTAAAATCTATAGGTATTCTAGTTTGGCTCACACCTGTCATCCCAGTACTTTGGGAGGCTGAGGTGGGCAGATCACGAGGTCAGGAGATCGAGACCATCCTGGCCAACATCGTGAAATCCCGTCTCTACTAAAAATGCAAAAATTAGCTGGGCATGGTGGCACACACCTGTAATTCCAGCTACTCGGGAGACTGAGGCAGGAGAATCACTTGAACCTGGGAGTCGGAGGTTGCAGTGAGCCGAGATCACACCACTGGACTCCAGCCTGGCAACAGAGCAAGACTCCCTCTCAAAAAAAAATAATAATAATAGTAATTTTAAGGACAAAATACGGATGATAAGCAGCTTAGCTACAAAGGAAAAGGAGACTAAAATATGGCTAAGGCTAAACGAAATGAGAGAAGAAAACAAAGAAACACCAAAATATTTTGAAAGATGAAAATAAAAGATTTACACACATACATGCTATACCAAATTGTATTGCTGTTATTATAGAAAATGACTTAAATTTCCTGAATTTCAACTTCTAATCTGTAAATGTGACCAATAATAATTTCTTTCTCATAGGGTTGCTGTGAAGACCAGGGTAAGTTCTATATAGTTACTGCTATGGGACTGAAAACTGCTTTCATACAAATTTTGGAAAATTATCTCATTTTAAATCTCAATAAAAACATCACTGAATAACCCTAAAAATTATGAAGAACTTAGATTATAAAATAAACTTTAAAATAGTCTGAACAATATTAAAATACTGATGACAGTGATCATTCTTTCTCTCTTCTTGCTTTTAATAGGAATTTTTGTATGGTTTCACTGTTGAGTATATAGAGTCAGATTATTATGTCTTCAATACATTAATCCTTCCATACTTAAAATGAGTTAAATTGCAGACATATGCTTAAATGAAAATTAATTAAAACTTTGAGTGTAGAAGTTGCTGAGTTGTGATTTTGAGAAGGTAAATAACTGAGTTAGCCATTACCCTTAGTTTAGAAAGATAGCAAAATTTACTTACAAAATAGTTACCAAAAAATTAAATTCAATCTATTCTTATCCTGTATCTTGAGTTCTTACAACTGAATTTTACAATAATGCTTAATTTTTCTGTCTTTTGTTACCATAAAGTTGAATTCTGACTAAGTTTTGCTTTTTATTTTAATAATTATCAACCAAAGACTGATAATTCCATGGTGATTATGACCTTCACTGATTTACTGCAATCAAATAAATATACATTAATATATATACATGTACATATTTTGGTATCTCTTGTCAGGCCAGAAACAATTATTAGAAAACATGTTTTTCTGCAGAATTGGTTTTATCCAGATAAAATAAACATATAAAGTTACACTAATTTTAAAACTTCAGGTAACATCTCATGCTTCCATAATTGTAATGTTAATTCACATTGAAGAGAAACATCTCTGCCATGTTAAAGGGAGCAACTACATTTGGAGTTGACTGGTAGTTTATATTTTACCTTCAGTGGTTTTAGCATAAACGTCACAGTAGAAAGTTGTGTAAACTGTTTCCAGTTGTGAATTTTCCTGTCCAGTCAGAAAGCCCAAAAACTAATTTTCCCTATCCCACTAGCCACTATTTCTACTTGCTTATGCAGTGGCAGAATGGGCAGGGAGACACTGTGCAACCTCACTAATTGAGTGTGTGTTTATATCTGACTTACCTAGAGAGCTGCAGCAGCTGAGATAGGAGTTTGACAGAACTTGTTTCTCAAGACACAGGTCACAAGGACCCCACTGACAAAAAGGATTTGGTAAAGAAGCTGGCCAAAACCCACGCAAGACAAGATGGCACTGGTCTGCCCTTACTGCTTATTATATGCTAATTACAATGCATTAGCATGCTAAAAGACACTCCCATGAATTCTATGACAGTTTACAGATGCTCTGGCAACTCTTCGAAGTTACCCTACATGGTCTAAAAAAGGACAGAACCATAGGTTCTGATAGTTTGCTGCCCTCTTCGCAGAAAATTCTGAATAATCTTCCCCTTGTTTAGCATTTGATCAAGAAACAACCATAAAAATAGCCAACCAGCAGCCCTTGGGGTTACTCTGCCTATGGAGTATCCATCCTTTTATTCCTTTACTTTCTTTTTTTTTCTTTCTTTTCTTTTTTTTTTTTTTTTTTTTTTTTTTTTTTTTTGAGACAGAGTCTGGGTCTGTCGCCCAGGCTGGAGTGCAGTGGTGCAATCTCTCTTCACTGCAACCTCTGCCTCCCGGGTTCAAGAGTTCAAGCAATTCCTGCCTCAGCCTCTGGAGTAGTTAGGATTACAGGCGCCTGCCACCATGCCCAGCTAATTTTTGTATTTTTAGTAGAGTCGGGGTTTCACTATCTTGGCCAGGCTGCTCTTGAACTCCTGACCTAGTGATCCACCTGCCTCGGCCTCCCAAACTGCTGGGATTACAGGTGTGAGCCACTGCGCCCGGCCGCCTTTACTTTCTTAATAAACTTGCTTTCACTTCACTCTGTTGGCTTGCTATTGAATTCCTTCCTGCATAAAGCCGTGTGACACAGTTATTATGGTTTTGTATTTTAATTTTCAACATAGATTCAGATTTTCAGGGTCTTAAATATCTGGTTCAAACCCTTCACACATATTAGCCTCTTGCAACAGTGTCTTTGTGAAACAGAGAGCATCATTTATAGCTTTTTCCAGAGCAAGCTTAATTTAATCTAAATATTATCATATGGAAGACTTAGATGGTTTTACTGATTTCTAGTAGCAAACATGATAATTGAAGTTGATCCAGATAGCTGTATCTGAACAATGGAGACCTGCTGTGATAGTACCAAGAGGTTTTATTTAAAGCAAGCTAGAAAAAGTTCTGGGTTGAAATAAGCATTTCGACTGCCAAATTCTAGGAGGAAATTAAGTAACAATATGCACAATTGATCTGAGATTAAAATCAATGCTTCAGGAAAATACATATTTTGACTACTCTACTTTCATACCAAGATAGCATTTTTGTAGCTTGTTAAGCTTCTCAATTATAAACCAAAAATACAATTCTAAGCCCTGAAATTGACTAAATGGATCCCTCCTCTTGGCCGAGGAGATTCGAAACTAAATCTGAAAAACTAATTCAGGCCATGATGGGAAGAAGTATCAAACATGCCTCATTATATTCTCCTGCCTTTGGAATTCAGGCACAACTGACCAGCATTAACATTAAAACAGAGCACTTAAGACTGGCAAATGGACTCTTGGTAGCAATAAGATACCGAATTCCAGCCTGACTCTAGTATAGCATCTCACATGACAGATAGCAGAACCTTGAAAGAACTCAAGGCTGGGCACAGTGGCTCACACCTGTAATCCCAGCACTTTGGGAGGCTGAGATGGGTGGATCACTGGAGGCCAGGAGTTCAAGACCAGCCTGGCCAACATGACAAAACCCTGTCTGTACTACAAATACAAAAATTAGCTGGGCATGGTGGTGCACACCTGTAATCTCAGCTACTTGGGAGGCTGAGGCACTAGAATCCCTTGAACCCTGCGGTTGGAGGTTGTAGTTAGCCGAGATGGTGCCACTGTGCTCCAACCTGGGTGACACAGTTAGATTCTGTCTCAAAAAACAAACAAACACAAGAGAATTCAAAGTATTTTACCCCAAAATATCTTTCTTTGATATATTTTTAAATGATCCTGCAAAACCATCTCTTATAGGGAAAATCTACATTGTGTAGAGAATCCCTTTCTCTTTCCCAGACTTTTCCTGATCAGGGAGGGAGGAGCAGTCTGGCACCTTTTTACCATTTAATAAGAAATATTACCATTTATTCTCTCTGAAGCCTACTACCTGGAGGCTTTATCTACATAATGAGAACCTGGGTCTCCACAACCCCATATCTTAGCCCAGACATTTTTTTCTACTGATTCCAGGTCTTTAGATAATAAATTAACTCTTTCAACCAATTGACAATGAGAAACTCTTTGAATCTACCTACGACCTGGAAGCCTCCACTTCAAGTTGTCCTGCATTTCTGGACCAAACCAATGTCTACCTTATAGGTAGTGATTGATGTCTGCCTATAACTTCTGTCCCCCTAAAATGTATAAAATTAAGCTGTAACCCAACCACTTTGGGCACATGTTCTCAGGATATCTTGAGACTGTTCCTCAGGCCTTGGTCACTCATATTAGGCTCAGCATAAATCCCTTCAAACATTTTACAGAATTTGACTGCTTTTTATTGACACAACAAATGATTTGAAGTGTTTCGTTCAAATACCCATACATATTCATCCATCTCTCTTTTCCTATGCTGAACAATTAACTTTTGTTTTGAGAAAACGTAGCTTGTTGGAATATTTAGCATTTTATATTTCAGTTAGAATTAAATAATTATAAATCGTAAACCAAAGCTTGTGCTTTTTTTCTTTAGAAATTTAGTTCCTGAAGAAATTTTAGAAGTATTTATCTTATTAAAATTAAATGCTTCTGGTGATTTTTATTTGAATTTTTTTCAAAATGTTTGAGAGAATAATAAATATTCTGCACTTCCATTACATTATAAGGAAAATGGTCACTGATGGAAGCAGGGAATCCTGTTTGATTTGTAGCTGAGCTTCCTGCAGGCCTTTCTCGAGGTGGCTTCAGGCAGCCCCTCAGCGCCCACATTGCTCGCTGTTTGCTACTGAGGGTCTAGGTTACAACCATTGTTCTGCTAGTGATGGTTGTATCAACTTTGACAAATCACTTTGATCAGTTCTTTTCTTCTGGAAAACATAAAATATAAATCTTAAGTTTGGAAATAAAATGAAATAACACATAAAGCAATTCATAAGTTTTAATTATCATCCAGTGTAAGTAAAAAATTATTATTGGGCTACTGTTACTTGCGATCAATGTCATTTTCTGTGACCAGTGAGAGAATATTACTAGCCACACCCTTCAAAGGATGTGAAACCACCCATTCAGAAAATATCTACTCTAATAAAAGATGCATAATTTGTCATGATTAACTCAATTGTGTGAGTCTCTTCTATTCCAAACAAAGTATATTCTTAGCAAATGATAATGTTTAAAAAGGAAGTATTTAGATTATAAAGTGCATGGTATAAGCTATTTAAGAAGACAATTGATGGCCGGAAGTAGTGGCTCACACCTGTAATCCCAGCACTTTGGGAGGCCGAGGCTGGTGAATGACTTGAGGTCAGGAGTTCAAGACCAGCCTGGCCAACATAGTGAAACCTTGTCTCCACTAAAAATACAAAAATTAGCTGGGTGTGATGGGATGCGCCTGTAATGTCAGCTACTTGGGAGGCTGAGTTAGGAGAATCGCTTTAGCCCAGGAGGCAGAGGTTGCAGTGAGCCGAGATCACAGCACTGCACTCCAGCCTGGGTGAAACAGTGAGACTTGTCTCAAAAAAAAAAAAAAAAAAAAAAAGAACAAAAAGAAAAGAAAATATTTGATGACTTAAATTACCTTAAATAGTCGTATCACCAACTAGTAATTAAAGTATAAGCTATAAGCTACAGTATCAAAACATCAGAATTTCCCTGACTGCTTGAACTGGGACATTTATACCCTCCAGTTCTCATGCCTTTGAATTCAGACTGGAATTACACCACCAGCTTTCCTGAGCCTCCAGCTCACAGATGGCAAAAATCTTCTAGTCCTCCATAAATGCATGGGCTAATTTCTCATAATAAATTTATTTATCTATAGAGAGGGGCCTCTGATACAGGTAACTCTGACTAATACTAGTTCAAGGGACAGAAAATTGACAACTTTCCTACTACTATAAAGATCAATGTTTTTACCTAAGATTGCAATATTTTATACAATCAGTCTTTTACTACTTAGCTTTCTATGTATGTTTAAAATGATAAAGGGAATCAATAGTAGTGTAATTTTTATTCCTGTAAAGATAATAAAGTCAAGTTACAGTCTGGATGTTTCATTTTCTTCTAGTTGCTTTTTTATCTCTAATGATAGAGATAATAATATTATCTCTAAAATAGAAGGAGAGATTCTGTTTTCCTTTTGTAAGAAAAGAATAAATTAAAACAGTTTCTTAAATCAAAAGTTATTTTTCTAACCGTACACTACCATACTCTTTTCCTAGACTGCCATATTCGGTTATGAAGGTTTTCACTAAATTTGAGCATTATCACATCTTTCAAAGTCAGTTCTACAGTTCTACATGTCCTACATGTGTTTCTCTTAGTAGTGAGGGGACAACATTGTGTTTAGTATAAAATTAATGTAATTCAAAATTTTCATCTTATTATTCAACATCGATATTTTAGTTATTGTAGTTTTAAATAGTAGAAAGAAAACTACTTGGAAGTGTGGTCATAAAAATGATAGTCCCTTTATAAAAGTTTGAAACTTTTTGAAGTTTGCGTGTGACATAACGGATTAAATAATTTATTTAAAGTATCGTGCTTAAAATACTTAAATACTCAAAGTGAGCAACTGTTATCTTTTTATACTTCTTTTTTTGTTTTGTTTGGAGACAGAGTCTCGCTCTGTTGCCCAGGCTGGAGTGCAGTGGTGCGATCTTGGCGCTCACTGCAAGCTCTGCCTCCCGGGTTCATGCCATTCTCCTGCCTCAGCCTCCCGAGTAGCTGGGACTACAGGTGCTCGCCACCACGCCCGGCTAATTTTTTGGTATTTTTAGTAGAGACGGGGTCTCACCATGTTAGCCAGGATGGTTTCGATCTCTTGACCTCGTGATCCGCCCGCCTCAGCCTCCCAAAGTGCTGGGATTACAGGCATGAGCCACCGCACCCAGCCTCTTTTTATACTTCTAAATTTTGGTTGCTTTTTTAATAGAAGTATCTGTATAATTAAAAATAAATTAAGTATTAATGATACTAATGTAAGTACCAATAATTACAAGGGCAAGTATTATTATAATTTATTTGGTAATTTTTGATTAATGTTCTATTTTCTCATTCAAATCTAAACGAAGACTATGGCGTCAAGTGTTTTTCTTGCTCACTTTGTAGCCCTGTGTTGCTGGAATGCTTGTCATACAGTAGGCCCTAGAAAATGTTGGCTTAATAAAAAAACTCATTTATGATTTTTATGATAAATCATGATAAAAATTAAACACATCATTTATAGCTGTGTTAATATAAATTTTTCATGATACTCACAGAAACCCTACAAGATGAATGCAGTTGTCGTGTTCAGCAGTTGAGAAAACTCATGCTCAGAGAGATTGTGTCACTTATTTCAAAGTTATGCAGATAGAAAAAATTTCCCCCAATGGTAGTTTCCAGTTTTATTTATTTATGACTTTTTCCACACATAGATCAGAGATGCTCCATGAAAAATCTTGTTAACTAAATTCTCTATACAACTCTCACTTTGTGCTTATCTCCACTTTGGTATCATTTTATGAACATTTATACGTTTACCTCCATAATTACCAATGGCTATAAGTCCATATATTCTCCAATTATCTTTCGTTCATTCAATAAATACGTATTGAGTTCCCACTATGAGTCATATACTATCCTGAGTATCAGGATATTGTACTAAATGAGTCAGATTTTAGCTTTGCCTTCACAGAAGTTACATTTTAAAGGAGCTGAACATATGCAATGTATTAAAATGCTCCTGAATGATTCGAAAGTCATGTTTATCCCACTAGCTCTTTCTTGGAAATTTCATTAACTTTTCCACAGCAAAGTAGGGTTTTGAGCAAACTGAATTTTAAAATTACTTGAGCTAATGAATGTATGGTAGCTGATACACAGTAGATAAATAACGATTAGTAGTTGCTTAATTGGGTTGCCATCTAGGTAGTTATTTGAGTACAGGGATATAAAATGTCAATGCAACCTACATAGAGATGAATAATGATTAAGCAGTAGCTATAGGCAAAATAAATGTGTGTGTGATAGAGAGAATGAGATAGAAAAGAGAAACAGAGACAGAGAGAAGAGAAAGAGAAGGATTGATATTTTCTGCCTAATAGCATAATCTTTCATAATGTTTACTGTTTTAAAGCAATTTTCCTCGTGCCTAACTTTGGATATCTCGTCCCATTGCTATTGCATTCAGAGAGCAATCCAGAAAGTACAGAGAGGCCAAACAAAGTGAAAAACAAAGTCATTCTTGGCATGATCTTAATGCCGTCACAAATTTGATGAAGAAAAACAAATCCAATGGCATTTCAGTATTTAAATATATTTGACACTAGCCAATACATTTTGTAGGTATATGCTTAAATTGAAGGCTAAGCTTCTTGTTAACTATGAGGATTCAGAGACTTCAGTTCTCTGTTATTAGAAAAAAATATCCATTCTGATTCAGTTGAATTTGCATGTAAAACAGAGACTCAAAAGAAGGTCAGTAAATGAAAATGGATCAAGAAAATGAAAAGATGGGTTAACAGAATGAAGACAAACATCTATACCCACAACTACTTATCTTTGATAAAGAGATTCGATAAATTACAATATTAGAGGAGAAGGAGGCAACAGACACTAATGTCAGAATCACATTAAGAATAATAAATATTTATCAAATACCTATTAAGTGCTATTCATTGCAGTAGTCTCTGCAGAAAGAGATCAGATCAGGAATTCTGTCTTCACAGGGCTTATGATCTGGTTGTAGTTTGTCATAAATACATTTATCTAAAGTAACCTTTTAATAATCTTACCTAGATCATTCCATAGAAGGGATTAAGTTATTCTCAATTAAACTTTTTCATGGTTTTTATAAGATTTCCCATTAGGAAGGGATCAAGAAGGTTATGCCATATAATAGACTGTCATGTTATCAACTCCAGCCCTAAATATATATGGCTTCTTGACTCAACAAGCCACCATCAACTTACTGCTTTCTGGTCTCATTCTTGTAGCTCTTAAAAGAAAAAAAGAAATCAACTTGTCATCTTCTCTATTCACAGTTGTAGCTGGGATCACATAGCATTTGCCAAACAATCAATGGCTTTGAAAATGACAATCTGCCAGAAAATGACAGTGTGTATGAATGGACTATTTTCTCTGAAATTACCAATTTAAATTATATTTAAAAATTTTAGTTCCATCATTCTATGACATAAAATACTTTTCAGCTAGTGCTTTAATAAAAATTAATTAATACAATCCTTTCTTGACTGACTTCTTATCATTTATTTTCTTTAAAACACACTAATTGGTTTTATTTTTAATATGCTACTCTACCATATCAAAAGTTGTTGTGTGTTTGATGCTTTACTCGGTAGCATTTTTCAGTTAGAAATGGATAATGAAAGTACGTCAGCTATTAAAAATTCTTAATTGTCTGCAGAACAAAACAATGAATCAGGTGTATAAGGCAATAGGGAAAATTCAAGAATAGGTGAGGTCAGACAGAGAAAAAAATAAGAAAGACGTTAAGAGTAAAGAGCAGTCTCCTGAAAATGCATACTATGAGGTTATAAGATTTTAAAAGTTCTTTTTGACCCTTTGCCCTTAAATATATCTGAACTTTAAACTTAGTAACTTTGCTTTTTAGCAGAAACTAAAAAAGTTGAAAAGATGGCATGAGTGACTTTGAAGTGTCTACGTTATCTGGAGTATATACCCTGGGGTTCATTGTTGAGTGCCGGGAAAATTTAGGACATGGACACATATGAAAAGTTTAGGAACGGAGGCTTAATAAATAGAAGAAAAAGAAAAAGAAACAGCTTCTTTCATAGAGGAAGGGGTTTCTGAGCAGAAAAGACTAGTCTGAGGAGGTGGTGTCTGATTTACATAGGGCTCGTAGATTGGTTCAATCAGGTATGACATTTACATAGCATGCAGGGAAGGCTGGTCTAGCCACCCTAATCATCTTTGCAAATAGGATTTCCAGTTGATCTGCAATCTTGTCTGCTCCTTAGGGAACATGTGGGTTAGCAGAGAAGGGAAACCGCCATCTTGAAAATGTAGTAGTTCCTGCTGGCATTCATCCGTGCAGGCTCCCAGCTTACAGGCTATTCTTTGTTAGAAAATTATTTGGGGCTGTTTTTCGTTATAAAGAAAAGTCTTATCGAGGACTCCCATGCCCTTGCTATCTGCCTAAGTAATTCCTTCTTAACTCTTATATCGATTTCACAGACACAAAGCAGCTTTAAAAAATAGGCATTAGAAAGTATCTCTTTTTCTTCTAAACTCATCAAGCAATATCCATTTATACTATTGCATATGTCTAACATTAAGTGTTGCAAACTCACTGGATTATAAAATCTTAAAATATATGCGTAAAGGAAAAGAGTTAAGCCACAGATCTAATCTGTGATCAATATTATGTACCAGATCCTCCCTCTTCCAAATTTAACTATTGATTTAATATGCCAGTCAATAGTTGGAACTAAATACATTAAAACTTTTGAATAGGTTTTCAGACATAGACATATAACAAAGAAAATGTGTGAAGAAACAATGAACTTTTATAGTACAGAAAATAAAAGAATAGTTAAATAAAATAATTTAAAAGTTGCATTGTAATTATGATGAAGATATATATGAGAGTAATACAGTGACTAATTTCAAGTAAGTTCACACTGTAAAGAGCATTCTTTGATGAAAAGGAAGATTGTTTCATCAAATCAAGGCTGTACAGAATAGTTCAGCTGTTTTCTCACCTAAATCAAATGTCATTGTAGATAATATTTTCATTTATTTCCCTGTTCTTCTTCTTATTCTGAATGCCTTTTTGGTTTCTAGGCAACCATGCTAATACTTCTCTTTCTAAAAAGTCCTCTGCACAAGAATAGTATTCTTAAAAAAGATGGGTGGCCTTCATAGAAATTTTAAAGTTAGAAATAAATGCTTACCATAAAATAAGAAAAAAACCCAATTATAATAGTTTTGAATACTATGATGCAGAGAATTAAAAAATATGTGGCCTGCAAACTGCAATGAGCTTAACAAGGATGAAGAAAGAGAAAGAAGTTACAAGGTAAATTTATTTCCAGGAAAGATGCACAAAGAAACTCCATATGTCAAATTCTGGGCAGATGTTATGATATTCATATTTATTAAAGATCTGTTAAGGGAATAGGGTTGGTTCATTTGAGACAATCATGAATAGAAAACCACTTGAGATGGGAAAAAAATAGAAGTATGATGCTTAACCTGGACAAAAAAAAAGATAAATGAGGTAAAATGTTCTATTTGTGAATTTGTGTAGCACATGATGAAAGAGAGATTAAGTTTGTTTACATTTCTCCTCCAGAGATAGAATAATAATCATTAGGTATAAGTAGAAGTAGGATAATTTTGGCTCAATTTAATAAACTTTTTTTTTAACAATTAGGGTTGGCTCTCAGGGTATTGGGTTACCTCAAAAGGTAATGAAATCTGTGACTCTTAAGTGTTTAGGCAAAGATGACCATCTTTGTGTACAGTTTCACTGTGTTCTAACTCCACTTCTTAGATATTTAATAGGCACCTAAAATTTAGCATTCCACAAATAAACTCTAAATCTTTTCAGTCTGCTCTTCTCCTACTTTTCCAATCTCGATAATAAGTGTTCAGGCTAAAAATTGAACAATCATCCATAATTCTTCTCCTCTTCTCATATTTAACAGCAAATGCTCAACATGTATAATAAGTATGAATTCTATCCCCACATTTCTCCACTTTACATCACTTACACTAATAACACCTCAGGCCTACCTACTACCATCTCTTGGTTGGATTGTTTTGATGCTCTCTGAATGATATCCTTGCATTTCCATGTGACCCCTGAAGTTTATTCTCTACAGAGCAGTCAAGGCAGTCTTTAAAAGAAAGTATGTAATTTTGCCAGTCCTTTTTTCACATCCCTCTGGTAACATACTATTTATCTAAAATGGCAATCAAAGCTCTTAGTATTTCTTAAAAAACAGCCACATGTCCTAAAAAATGTTTTCAGTATGTCTTAATCCCCATGGCCCTCCCTTGTCATATTTTTCTCTTTACTATTCTCTTACCCCTTTCACTTTCACTGCACCCCCACACCTATATGCCCCACAACTGCTATAACTCTGCCGCTCTTTGCAAGCGTGCAAATACTCATTATTGGACAGGGGAAATAATTAATCCTAGTTGTCCTGAGGGCTTGGAGCCACTGTCTGTTGAATTCACTTCACCCATACTGGTATGTCTGATAGGGGTGGAGTTCAAGATCAGGCAAGAGAAAAACATGTAAAATAAGTCATCTCCCAACTGACCCAGATACATAGCACCCCTAGCCCCTGCAAAGGACTGGATCTCTCAAAACTACATGAAACCTTCCGTACCCATACTCGCCTGGTAAGCCTATTTAATACCACCCTTACTGGGCTCCATGAAGCCTTGGCCAAAGCCCTACTAACCATTAGATGTGCCTCCCCCTGCACTTCAGGCCATACATTTCAATCTCTGTATTTTTATCCTCCTTGTTAAGTTTGTCTCTTCCAGAATCAAAGTTGTAAAACTACAAATCGTTCTTCAAATGGAGCCCCAGATACAGTCCATGACTAAGATCTACTGCGGACCCCTGAACCAGCCTGCTAGCCCATGCTCTGATGTTGATGACATTGAAGCCACCCCTCCCAAGGAAATCTCAACTGCAGGACCCCTACTATGCCCCAATTCAGCAGGAAGCAGTTAGAGCGGTCGTTGGCCAACCTCCCCAACAGCACTTGGGTTTTCCTGTTGAATCAGGTGACTGAGAGACAGGACTAGCTGATTTCCTAGGCCAACTAAGAATTCCTAAGCCTAGCTGGGGAAGGTGACCACACCCACCTTTAAACATGGGGCTTGTAACTCAGCTCACACCCGACCAGTCAAGTAGTAAAAAAAAAGAGCTCACTAAAATACCAGTCAGGCTAAAAGCAGGAGGTAAAGAAATAGTCAATCATCTATCGCCTGAGGGCACAGGTGAAGACCATGATCAGGATATAAACCTAGGGCATCCCAGCTGGCAGTGGCAACCTCCTTTGTGTCCCCTCCCTTTGTATAGGAGCTCTGTTTTCACTCTATTAAATCTCACAACTGCAAAAAAAAAAAAAAAAAAAAAAAAAAAAGCTATTGCATATCTGAGTAACTCTCTGACATCACTTTCTATCATTGTCTATCACTTTCTATCATTTTCTCCCACTTTCATTTTGTTCCAAACTCTCAACTACCATTGCTGTCCTTAGAATTCACTAATTATAATCTTGACCCAAGGGCTTGGTCCTCACTGTTCCTTCTGCCTGGAATGTCTTCTCTCAACGATCTGCGTAGCTTGTTCTCTCACTTCAGTAAAAACTCTGCATAAACATCAGTTTATCAAAAGACTTTTCTTGAGCCTCTTTCATAAGGTAGAATACCCATCACCCATCACACTCTCTCTTTTCCCCTCTGGCATACCACCTAACTTTCTATATGTTGTTTAGCGTCTGATTCTGATGACTAAACTAGAAATTCCGTGATCTCTTTCTTTTATTGATTATCCCTAGACATAAAAGGGTGCTGTTCCAAAGAAGAAGCTCAAAATATTTTTTGAATAAATGTTATGGAAAGAATTTCAATGTGAGTAAGAGATTGGAATACACAACTTAATAAGGTTCTTCCTAACTCTGTAATTCTGATATCAAAGCCAAGGGATATATTTTATTTGTTCTTTGACTTGGCTATCATTTGGAAATTAATTTGAGTATTCTCTTAACCTTAATTATTTCTAGGTGTATGTACTCTTCATATTCCAACACCCCCCCCCCAAACTTCTCATGAAGTTCATGATTTTTATAGAAAATGTTTACAACATACTAGGTGGTTGTTTCAAAATGTTAGATTCTTTTCACTTCCCCTGACATTACCATTTTAACCAGCTGGCTCTCTTCCTGAGGAGGCTTTCAAGCACAATTGTAAGAAAGTTGTAATCACTCCTTAGCAAGCACTTTACCAGAAGGATTTCCACTCAAGGCTGTTTGTCACAGCCTTAAGTTTTACCTTAACAAAATTATAAGTGCTATTATTATCCTTCTGAGTTCGTCTTATAAAAGTTATATAAGACTAGTTTTGTTTTTGAAGTTAACAACTTCCAGAGCTTTATGAAGTCAAAACACTGTGTTTTACAAAGATCTCTAAAAACCAATGGAGATTGTCATCTAGATCAGCACACTGATTTCCAGATAACTAAAAGTAAGGGTTATATTGTTCACATTGTATTTTTAGCACCCAACATGATCTAAAGATATAGGAATGATAGAAAATAAACAGGCCAACCACTGGTAAGTGGTACCATTGATTTACTCATCTCTTTTTATTTATTCATATTCATTATAAATTAACATCTACTATGGCCCACACAAATTTCTGATTTTACAGTGATTTTCTTCAAAGTTTACAATCTCACTGGGAGACATGCAAATTGTTCCAATACATGGTGTTTGATACCATGGTAGCAACGAGTACAAGTTATATGAGATGAAAAACATCATTTTTCTCTACTGACTTATAATTACTGTTTATCTTTCAGCTCTGTTAGAGACATGGAATTATACTTGTTTATAAGCAGGAAGTATATAAATTATTATTATATGGAAAAATGGTAGCTATAGGAAATTTAATTCTCAGTTTGAGTCTGGAAATAATTTGCTGTTTTCCTATCTCAATGGAAATAGCTTCTGGTAACATAATTTGACCAATAACCAATGATTGCACACTGAGGTACTGACAACTTGGTCATTGACTTTAATGTCTCTCTGGAGTTGGTAACCAAGAGTGAACAAAAATCTTAAATATAGCAATGTACAAGAGTAGAGTGAGTAGTCAACATCATGTCAGGGGGCTTGAATACCAATTCCAGCCTCATCACTAATTTACCAAGCAATAGCTTGTTTATCACCATATAATAACCCTCCATGGGACAACCTTTCTTTATCTAATTAATGAGTTGGAAAAATAATTTCCTAGTGAACTCACAGCCCGTATTTTGTTCTAAAATATGTTTAAAGGGAAACAAGTACAATTAACTCAAAAGTATTTTCATTAGTTTCACTCAGACCTTTCAAAGAAAAGCAAACATTCTAACCTCAATCTTTTGAAAACTCTAGCCAATGCTGTCCGAAAACCTTTTCTGTGATAATGAAAATGTTCCTTATCCACACTGTTTAAAATGTGGTAGCATCTAGCCACATTTGGCAATTGAACATTTGAAATGAGGCTGGTGCAATAGAGGAAATAATTTTAAGACATTATTATTATTTAATTTCAATTAACTTAAAGGTAGATAGTTATATAAGGCTAGTGACTAGTTAATTAGGCAGCACAGCTAAAGTCACTGTGTGTAATTAGCATAAAATATACCTGATAGCAGTGTAAGTTTAAAAAGAAGGGCCAATGTTTATTGGATCTGCTTTCAACTGTTCTGTTCTGTATTTACATTCTAATGAAGCACTATCATTTGTAGAAATAAACTATTAATGAAAACTGGAATGCTAGTCAAAGAAAAGCACTGAGAGTACATTGTATATAGTGAAAATTATCACTCACGAATGCTATGCTTTTACCATATGCTTTCAATGGCATTTATATAAATTGAAATGGATCATTTCCTTCATTAACCTTCTAAGTGAGGTTTTCTGCTCATTTTCCTTGAACATTCAAGAATATCATTATAACTTAAAGTAGGAAGATATGCTAAAGGGCATGAGATTAGTGCATGGGTAGTACACTTTTTCCGTTTCACTATAGGAAATTATATGTCCTATTTTTCAGTTTTGGTCTGCATAAATGTGAATCAAATGCAATAAACTTTGAATATGTAAGTTAATGACTCCATATTTCAAACATATAAAAATAATATGGAACAACATGGATAGAACTAGAGATCATTTTGTGAAGTGAAATAAGCCAGGCACAGAAAGACAAACATCACCTGTTCTCACTTATTTGTGGGATCTAAAAATCAAAACAATTGAACTCACAGACAGAGAGAGTAGAAGGATGGTTACCAGAGGCTGGGAAGGGTAGTGGGGGTCTGGTGAGGGTGGTGAGGACAGTCAATGGATTTAAAAAATTGAAAGAATGAATAAGACTTACTATTTCAAGCATAATAGTAAATAGTAAATAGTAACTTAATTGTACATGTTAAAATAACTTAGAGTGTAATTGGATTGTTTGTAACTCTAAAGGTAAATGCTTGAGGAGATGGATACCCCATTCCCTATTATGTGCTTATTTCACATTGTGTGCCTGTATCAAAACATCTCACCTACCCCAGAAATATATACACCTGCTATGCACCCACAAAACTTTTTTTTAATTAAGGAAAAATAAAATAAATTAATAATATGGATATTCTTTAATAGCTTTAAAGGAAATGGAAATAAAGTTTTATGGTGAGGCCATTATACACTTAATAAATCAGTAATAAGATATGAAAAAAATACCTAATACTACTGCATTTGTGATTAAGCTGGGTGCTGCCATTGTCTTTTTTGCAAAGGTATTGCTAATGCTTTAATGCTGAGGTTTGTTCCCGGGCTTTAATTCAATAGAGGAAGATAATAACCCTGTAAAGGAACATGTGCATTTACAGTATTACCAATAATGTTCATAAAATTAGAATAATTAACAAATCTAGTTGATTAGCTATTCTTTTGTAGTCAATAAAACATGATGATACAAAGTACATGAAAATAAAATATTCTTATAATATAATGACTATATATTTTTCATTTATTAACAAGAATACCTACCTTGTGCCTGGCATTTGAAAATACAGAGAAAAAGGATGACTTCTGCCTTCAAGAATTGTACAGCTTAGGTAGCAGACAAAAAGGAGTTATTCGATAAGAATCTATTGTGGTATCTGCCAGGGTGAAGGGTATGCACAGAGGGACCTGAATGGCTGCTGTGACAATCAGGAAATTTGAGAAGATTCAAACAAGGCTGGCTCCCCCATGGCTGAATTCTGGTGCTAATAAGGAGCTGGACAACTAAGCCAACCATTTCTAAAAGGCAGAGTGAGAACTCGTGTGGGCATCAATGATTTGGAAAAATAGCATTCTTGTCAATTAAGGGAGTTTACCAGATTTTGAATTTCAGACTTCTCAGAGAGTTGGATCTTCCTTATTCTTTGAGGAAGGAACTAATGAGCCTCCTATAATAATGGGAAGTGATTCCCCATCAGGTATTCAGGATGGCCACACTTGAGGATCAGGGATTAATCGAAGTAGAGCGAATATTACTGATGTCCCATCCTAGCTCTGACCCATCTCAATTTCCTCTTAGATTGAGAGGTTGATTGAGGTGTTCTGTTACCTTCTCTGCATAAAATTTTTAAAAGGAAGAACCTTTTCTATTGGAAGATATCATTAGAGCATCTATTTTATTTACACATGATATTCAGCATTAAATAAAAGTTTACCAGATATAGGAGGTTGAAAGAAAACATGACCAATAGTCAAAATGAAAGACAGATAACAAATGCAGTCCACAATTGATCCAGATATTGGCATTAGCAGACAAGGACTTCTACATGACTACAATTCATATAGTAAAGAAAATCGAGGAAAAGTAGAACAACATAAAAAAAAGGGTGAAAGGTTTCAATGAAAATTTGAAATTTATAAAAATGAATTATATGAACATTTCAAAAATCAAAATGTGTTATTTAGTATTCAGAAATCAATATATATATGGTTTTAAACACAGGCTAGATACAAGAGAAGAAAAGATTGGTGAATTCAGTCAGGTCAATATCTAAACTGAGAAAACAGAAAAAATATTGTGAAAAACAGGCAAGCAGATTGCCAAATCATGAATGAACTCCCATTCACAATTGCTGCAAAAAGAGTGAAATACCTAGGAATACAGCTAACATGGGAAGTGAAGGACCTCTTCAAGGAGAACTGCAAACCACTGCTCAAGGAAATCAGAGAGAACACAAACATATGGAAAAACATTCCATGGTCAGCAATAGGAAAGATCAATATCATGAAAATGGCCATAGCCCCCAAACTAATTTATAGATTCAATGCCATTCCCATTAAACTATCATTGAGATTCTTCACAGAATTAGAAAAAAAATACATTTTAAAAATCACATGGAAACAAATAAAAGCCTGAATAGCCAAGGCAATCCAAAGCAAAAAGAACAAAGCTGAAAGCATCATTCTACCTGACTTCAATCTATACTACAAGTCTACAGTGAACAAAGCAGCATGCTACTGGTACAAGAACAAACATACCCATAGACCAATGGAACAGAATAGAGAACTCAGAAATAAGACCACAAACCTACAACCATCTGATCTTCGACAAACCTGACAAAAATAAGCAATGGGGAAAGGATTCCCTATTTAATAAATGATTCTGGGAAAACTGGCTAGCCATATGCAGAAAACTGAAATTGCACCCCTTCCTTTTACCACATAGAAAAATTAACTCAAATCAGATTAAAGACTTAAACCTAAAACTCCAAACTATAAAAACCATAGAAGGAAATCTAGGAAATGCCATTCAGGGCATAGGTAAAGATTAAATGACAAAAAAGCAAAAAGCAATTGCAACAAAAGCAAGATTTGACAAATGGGATCTAATTAAACTAAAGATCTTCTGTACAGCAAAAGAAACTATTATCAGAGTGAACAGACAAATTACAGAATGGGAGAAAATTTTTGCAATCTATTCATTTGACAAAAGTCTAAGAGCTGGAATCTGTTAAACAGGGAACTTACAAATAAGAAAAAAACAAACAACTCCATTAAAGTGAGGGCAGAGGGCAATGGACATGAACAGAACCTTCTCAAAAGAAGACATGCATGCGGCCAACAAACATACGAAAAAAAAGCTCTACATCACTAATTATTAGATAAATACAAATTACAACCACAATGAGATATTACCTCATGCCAGTCAAAGTGGCTATTATTAAAAAGTAAAAATAAATAAATAAATGAGTAAATAAATAACAGATGCTGGCAAGGTTGTGGAGGGAAAAAAAAAAAAAAAAAAGCTTTTACACTGTTGGTGGGAGTGTAAATTAGTTCAACCATTGTGGAAGATAGTGTGGCGATTCCTCAAAGATCTAGAGGCAGAAATACCATTTGATCCAGCAATCCCAGCAAATATATAGTCTATATTTTCCTTTATTTCTATTAATGTTTGCTTTATATATTTGAGTGTTCTACTGCTGGGTGAAAAAATAGTACAATCATTATATCATCTTGCTGAATTGACCCATTAATCATTAGTGACCTCGTTTGTCTCTTTATAGTCTTTAACTTGTCTATTTTATCTAATATAAATATAGCTATTCCTATTCTTTTGGGGTTTTCATTTACATGTAATATCTTTTGCCATCCCTTCAATTTCAGTCTCTGTGTGTCTTCATAGTTGAAGTGTTTTTGTTTGTTTGTTTGTTTGTTTGTTTTTTGAAACAGAGTCTCTCTCTCTGTCGCTCAGACTAGAGCGCAGTGGCACAATCTCAGCTCACTGTAACCTCTGCCTCCTGGGCAAGTGATTCTTGTGCCTCAGCCCCCAAGTAGCTGGGATTACAAGTGTGCACAACCGCACCCAGCTAATTCTTGTATTTTTTAGTAAAGATGGGGTTTCACCATGTTGGCCAGGCTGGTCTCGAACTCCTGACCTCAAGTGATGTACCTGCCTCAGCCTCCCAAAGTGCTGGGATTACAGGCTGAGCCACTGCACCCAGCTGTGAAGTGTTTCTTTTCTTTTTGTTTTGTTTTTAGTTTTTTGTTTTTTTGTTTGTAGGCAGCATATAGTTGAATTTGTCTTCATTAGACCATTCCACCACTGCATGTCTTTAAATTGGAGAATTTAGTCCATTTACATTCAATGTTGTTATTGATAGCTAAGGATTTACCACTGCCATTTTGTTCCTTGTTTTCTGGTTGTTTTATAACTCCTTTCTTCCTCTCTTACTGTCTTCCTTTGTGGTTATGTAATTTTCTCTGATAATATGTTTTAATTCATTGCTTTTTATTTTTAGTGTATCTATAATCATTCTCTGTTTTGTGATTATTATGTCAAGAAACACATGAGTGAATCTTAAATACATTTTTTTCTATGGTTAGACTCAAAGGGCTACATATTATATGACTTCATTTATAGTAGTCCCTCCTTTTCTGTGAGGTATATGTTCCAAGACCCTCAGTTGTTGCCCCAAATCATAAATTTTACCAAACTCTACACATACTATGGTTTTTCCTATATGTATTTACCAGTGATAAAGTTGAACTCACATATTAGTCATAATCAAAGATTAATAGCAATAACAAACAGTAAAATAGAACAATGATAACAAATACTGTAATAATAGTTGTCTAAATGCTCTCTCTCTCTCTCTCTCTCTCTCTCTCTCCCCTCTCTCAAGATATTTTATTGTACTATACAGTGGGTAACTGAAACTGCAGAAAACAAACTGTGAAAAGCAAAACCACAAACAAAATAGGACTACTGTACATAACATTCTTGAAAAATCAAAACTATATATAAATAGAAACCAGATGAGAGATTACCATAGGTTGGGGGAGGAAGAAGAGGTTGACTAAAAGGGGCAACAGAAAAATTTACAGAGTAAAGAAATTGTTCTATACGGTGCTGGGGTAAGGGATACATGATACAGAATTTATCAAAATTCATAGTGTATATCGAAGTTGTGAGCTTTACTGCATGCAAGTTAAAATCAAGCAGGATGCTGGGAGATTCAAGGATAGAATACAGACTATAATGAATAAATATGACTGTATTATAATTGTATGGTATAACATTGTTGAAGAGGATTTTGAATATGAGCACTATGTTTTGGCAGGATACTGCATTGCTAAACACAAAAGAACTATGCATAAATGCTATTCTCTAGTTGTCAAACTTGTTTCTCATGGGGCTATGGGTTAGCAATTCTGAAACTACATTACATATATACTAGGGGCTAAATAAAAAAAGTAAATGAGTTATAAATGACGAGAGCCCAGTTTCTCACCATTATAGAGAGAAGTCACAACTAAGTATGGGGGAAAGCTAAAGTGAATACTATGGTGCTGGATTATGGCAACATCAATATGAGTTCATGTACATTCTAATACTTATACAGGTAGATAGATAAATAGACGATATGCATATGCAGAAATAGTTATAGATATGTATGTATATATATGTATATTTCCTAGATGAGAGGATCTAAAAGTGGTATCTTAGTAAAAATGAGCGCATCCAATGCCCAGATCTTGGCTTCTTCATACTTATTACAGTTCTCCAATAATGAACATCTGGGATCCTTGGAGACATGACTGACTGTAGGGCTTGGATAGGGGACACATAAAGTGAGCCCGGAATGTAGTGTACATTCCTTAAGAAAGTTAAGAAGTGATTTAATAAATAAATGATGGGTGCTTGTCAAAAGAAGATAGGATGTAACCCGAAGAACTTCCAATAATCAAAGCTGGTACAACTTGAGCAACAAAATAAATCAGTATCACTCTAATAACAAAACTAGATGAACATATTACAAGAAAGCTACACATTATACTCCTACTAAGCATGGCCATAAAAATGCTTAATAAATATTTGTAAACAAGTCTTGAATGTACACAAAGGTTTATATAACATGGGTATTATCACAAGAATACAAAGTTTTTAAAATCTGAAAATCAATTAATGTATTGTATAATATTAATAGAATAAAGGACAAAAACAACATAATCATCTCAATAGATGCAACAAAGTAACAAAAGCCAACAGTATATTACATCATATCTTTATTGCCTTATTTGTAATGATTCTATTGTTTCACGATTAAACATTTTACTGGTATTTTGTTTCATATATGTCATAACTAGGTAGAGAACATATGGATTAATAATATGGAGATTTAAAAAATTTCTACTTGTTGTATTGATGGAGGAACTTATATTTGCAAATGAACCTCTGTCTGACTAGATTTTTTTAAGCTCCAGGGACAGAGAAGGATTAATATATAACATTTTCAGTTTTTTCTTCTTTAATGATAGGTTTAAAATTTCTAGCGCTTTCTGTATTAGTTTTATTTACATAGTTTTCCTAAAATAACCTGGTTTATTCTTATTCTCAAGATTTATTACCATATAATTTGGCAAATTCATGTAATAAATCTGTACAGATACCTCTCTAGTGTTGCTTTTTTCTTTATTACTTTGGATCATAGCTGTGTTGGCTCTATTATCTCATAAATTGTAGTTTTTCATGTTCTAGGTTTATGCTGTCTTTTATGTAGCTATTCTGTAAGGGAACTATTTCATACACTGGAAAACAATTTTACAAATGGGGTACTATTGATGGGACTGTTTAAATAAATTTGTTGGTCAATCTTGGGAGACCATTTAAAATCATTGTGTAAGAAAGTGTTTTCTCAATTTCTAAACAATAGATTTATAAATAAAAATTAAATACACAATTTTACCATGTGTTTGATGCTTCTTAAACAATAATAAAGAAAAATAAAGAAATATTTCATGTTCTACAACATTAATAGGTGGCATTTACTGGTTTTTACGTTCTGAATTTTTCTATTTGGACTTCTCCCTCTTGTTTGCCGTACTGCTCAAGAATTTGACGCTCTTTTTTCAGTTCCAGTTGACCAGAAGGAGGAGATAGATGTATCACTGAATAATAACACTAGTGAATACCAGAACAAGCATTATCCAATAAAGTTCAGTGAATTAGTATTTACCCTCTCTTTGCTAACTCTCAGGGTACAATTTTCAGTTGACGGGTGTCTTAAAATTATTATAAATTTCCCTCATTTTACACATTAATAAACTGGAGTATAGAGTCACTTTGTGACTAGCCCAGAAACGTACAGACAGGTCTGGGCCTAAACACTGCTCTTCTGGTACTCAGGCTGGTGGCCTACATTTTGTAGTAGATCTAGAAAGTGGGAAAGACAGTCCAGTGATTATCTAAGTAGTGGGACTTCCACAAAAGAAGGCGGTCTCATGTTCAAATCTGTTTAGTTGGCAACAAATAGAAAAGGTCTTTTTCAAGATAGTTGCTTAAAATTTCTAGTCTTTAAGAAATCAATTTGTTCATGGAAGGTCTGCACGAGAGAAGATCAAATATAAAATAATTGATGTAAAGTATGAGGGAAAATATTTCTGAGAGAATTACCTTTTCAAAGTAGCATTCTTAGAAGATAAATAATTTTGACCAACACATTTATGGAAAGCAAATCAGATTTTGCTTTTTAGGCACTATGGTGTTGTTTACATTTCCCAAAGATATCACCTAACAAGTAAATTCATATTATCCTAAGTGCCAGAGAATAATTTAATTACATGTAGCACTTTATTGCTCTTGAGAAATGAGTTATTCATACAATAACCATAAATTGACAGGATTTGACTAGTCATCAGTGTTTTTATCTGCTTTTCCTAAATCTTCTATCACTTGCTTTATAATCTTGGATCAATCTGTTTACTTCCATAAGTTTCAGTATCTGCATTTGTTAAAGTGGTGGAATCATACAAGCTCTAAAGTTTCTCCTAATTCTAAAATTCTGAGACCAAAATTCTTGCTGTACTTCATAACAATCACAAACCAAATAAATATCAAGCTATGAAGAAACTCATTAACCCCTTCTCCATGAGGAGAGGATCCAAGTCTCTCTTTTTCACTGTTGTATTCCTAACACTGAAATAAGTGCTTGATACATAATAGAAGCTTGCTCAATATTTGTTAAGGGAATTAATTAATAAACAAAATAACACGAACATTGTCATACCTCAATTGATTGGAAAGACTGTAAAAAGAACTAAATTCCTTCATCTTATAGATAGATAGACTAGAATTGAGCAATTATGATGAACATGTACTTAGTGAAGATTAACAAATATTAACATTATTAGAACATAATCCAAAGCTGGTAATACATGTATTCCAGAGAGTTGAGATTTTTAATTAATCTGAGTGACATGTATTTGGAACGATCTCCACCGTGTGACAATGAACAGGCCACTTCTTTTATATTAAAAGAACCTCAGAACTAGAGATCATCTTACTGAGCGTGCCTTATTTGACCAGAGAGGAAACTGAAGCAGTAAGATTTTTAGATGTACAAGTTATTTAATGATAACTCCTTCTTCACCTCACAGGGTAAATTTTCATGATGCTAAATTTGTTGACAGAGGATGGTGCTTGTATTCAAGTCAGAATTAATGTGATCATGTTATGGCAGATATATCCTTGTGTCCCATGATAATTTATTTTCAATCTCTCTGTAAATTTAGGTCACTCTATTGACCACCAGCCAACTCTAAAATATTCTCAAATGCTTAAATGTGACCTCCATTCCAGTAAGAGTAAATTCTGTTAGTATTATTTGCTTATAACACAGCAACGTAAAATATAAAACAATGCTAGTTATATGATACAGTCATCACAATGACTATTTTAGCAACCAACAATAGTTTACATTTCAACTCCACATATACTAACAAGGGAAAAAATACACATATTGCTAGAATCGTTTATAGAGAATATTCATATTTCCCAATTGGAGGTACAGAGGTTAGAGTTAGTTCTTGTTCTCAGGCCAATTCTCTATTATTAATGTTTTTAATTCCATTTTAAAACAAGCAACACACTAGGATGGTATATATAAAAGCAACAAGATAGCTGTCTGACCCCTGTGGCACATTAAATGTGCCCATGACTTTATGAAACACAAGTTGAAGTGCTCAGTCCTAGGCTTGTCAGTAGACAGGAGAAGTATCTATCAATTTATGTATACAGGGAATGATTCATATATTTATTATAAAATAATATATTGAATTTTTGTTGTGTGCAACACACTGTATTTGAAACTGAGTTTAAAAGACACAAATACATTTAAAATGTCTGTCCTCTTGGAGTTTATACTTGAGCTCATTTGTTCTTTTGTTGTTTGTTTGTATTGAAGGACCAAACACCTTTAATTTACTCAATGCTAATTTTAAAATACACTCAAAATTCTGAGCTCATATCATGTTTATCTTGATTGTTGATTGTGTTTTGTAGAGTCATCATCACTGGTCATTATGATGAATCAGTTCACACTGAGTAATTATCAGAATAAGTTTAAAGACTCTCAAACTGTATGTATTATTGTTTGTGGTTTATGTTCACTTGCATTTTTCTGGAGAAAGAAACTTAACCCTCCAAACAGTTAATGTCCCTGCTGTAGATCTACAAACATTAGACTGAATTAAACTCTAAAGTAAGATTATTTATTTTGTGGTAAATCATCATTGGATATTAGATAATTCATAAAAGACAAAAAGATTCTTACTTAAGTGTCTATTATTAGTAGTAAGAATAAGTAATAAGTAATAAGTAATAGTGAATAAATATGCCTAATGTGTCTATAATTGACTTGTTTTAAAAATATATAATGTATTTTTAAACATCTTCATCAATATAATTCACACACCATAAACTTCACCAACTTAAAGTGTACAATTCAAATATTTTAGTATATTCACGTAATTATGTAATGATTACCATAGTTTAATTAGCAGACACTGCCTGTTCTCCTGTCCCTAGCCCCTAGTAACCATTAATCTATTTTCTGTCTCTGTAAAGTTGCCTATCCCAAGCAAGTCATATAAACAGAATGACATAATGTGGTCTCTTACAGCTGACTTCTTTTACTGAGTATAATCTTTTCAAGGTAACCCATGTTGTACTGTTCATCAATGATTCATTTTTTTTTCCTTGTTGAGTAGTATTCCATTGTATGGATATACCAGTTTTGTTTATCTATTCATTTGTTAATGGACGTTTGAGCTGTTTCTACTTTTTGGCTATTATGAGTTATAATACTGTTATTAACATTAATGTACAAATTTTGTGTAACATATGTTTTCGTTTATTTTGGGAATGGTCAGTCTAAAAGTGGAATTGCTGGTTTGTATGGTTACTCTAGGTGTAACACTTTTAAGGACTGCCAAACTGCTTTCCAAAGTGGTTGCACCAATTTACACTCTCATCAGCAAACTATAAAGGTCCCAACGTCTCCACATTCTTACCGACATTTGTTATTACCTATCTCTTTTATTACAGTAATTCTAATGGTGTAAAGTGCCATCTCATTGTGGTTTTGAGTTGTATTCATTTCATGTTTTTTTGCTTTTTCATATTTCCTGAATAAGACTCCATCTAAACATAGTAATTGAAGTAAATCCAATCCCAGCTTCCAATTCAGTCATGTCAATGCTGAACTTAAAACAGAATACAAATCCTGAAAACTTAATATTTACAATATGTTCTATCTTCTATCCTGCTGCAAATATAATTATTGCACATAAGAATTCTCTACTGAAAATTGTTTGATTTTAACAATAATTCATGCCTATATTTTTTTTGCCCTTTTCTTCATTATTGTGAATTCCAAGTTATGTTATTAAACAAAAATATTAACATATTATTTATAAAATTATTGATTTGTGTTCTTTTCTGGATTACCTTGTGCTGATGGTTTCATAGGAAATAACTTCTTTATAACATTTTCATTGCTTTTGATGAGCATTGCTTCAGATGTCTTTACAATTTACAGATGGCTTTACAAATGCAGCTTAACTTTGGAGCCTGCTGAATGTGTTTACTGCCCTAGATTCTAAACACCTGTATCTTGAAAGAAGCTGCTGTGCAAGGCACAACCTACTGAGTCATTTTCAAAACATTGAGTACAGGGAGCAGGTGTTCAGTTGTCAGTAATGGAATAAAATAAAGTTACAAACTGGGTTAGTTAATAATATGAGGTGCATAAACTATATTTTCAGACTTGCAGTTAAATTTCTTTAATTTTCAAAATTACTAAAATACTCTACTCTTTGAAAAGGAACTTCACCTGAATATAATAGATGTCTCACTCCATATCTATTAATCTCAACATAATATCTGATGCATTAAACCATGGCAGATTACCCATTTTCTCTTTACCTCTAGGATAACTAAGATGCTAGAAATATTTATTCCAAGAGAAGATGCAATGTGGTCGCTTCATAAATCATCACCTTCGAAGACTAGCACAACTGGTCAAAGGAATTTGTGAAGCTGCTATTTGACATCACTTTAAGCAAAAGAAAAGAAAAGAGAAGGAAGAAAGAAAGAGAGAAAAATAAATAAAGGGGAAAAAGAATACTACAGTGGGTTATTTTGGCATCCTATCAGACACTCTTTATGAGTAAGCATAAAGTTCATAAAATTTATGCAAGCCAACATGAATGTCGTTTTCCATAACAGCTAACATTTATTATTTCTGTAAAATAAGCATTTTGTAGATGTGTTGCATGTATAATTTTTTTAATCATTAAAAAAATCATAAAATAGTACTCTTAGGATCTGCACGTTTTGCAGACAAAGAGTCTTCATTAAAGGACTGAGAGATTCAGACAATGTCAAACAAGGGAGGGAGAGAGCCGGGACCCAAGCCCAGGCAACCAGTTGCCAGAGCCCAGTCTTCTGAACAGCATACAATCATGCCTCTGCATAAAACTGAAATGTTGATTCTACATGTTCCATTCAAAACAAACAACTAAATTTAAATACTTACCTGCTCACTCTTTGAAAATCCCAATGAAAATAAAGGAAGATGAACAAAAAGGAAAAAAAAATCTGCATTAATACTGGGAACAAAAAGTCTAAAAAGCAGAGATATTTTTATGAATATCTGGAAAACACAAATATATAGAATTGCATTGACCATGAAAGTAAATAAGGAAATCAATTATCAATCAAATGCAAGGACAAAATAGAAATATTTTTGCAAAATACAAGAACTAACAAACTGTAATGCCATATGTCCTTCTTTAAAAATATACTAGAAGATACACTTCAGAAAAAATGAAAAATGATTCAGAATAAAAACTACTGGGCTTTTCAATATGTATTTTGTGAATAAAAAAGTTTGAGAAACAGTAAAAAGAACTTGATCAGGAAGTTCTAACATTAATATTTGCAACTCTTTAACATTTTAAAGTATTTTTTAATGTATTGATCAATAACCTGCCTCTTTTTATTTCTAGGGATTAATAGCAAGAATCTATAAGAATTCTGCAATTGAAGAATAAGTATCATGATCATTGAATTAAAAGTTCTGTATATTTCACGTAGGTTTGGTCTCAGTCATAGAGGTAAAAGGGAAAGCATCCAGTGGGCAAAAGACGATGGTGTTTTCTTACTGTGATTCTTTTTTCTTTCTTTCTTTCCTGCTTTCTTTCTTTCCTGCTTTCTTTCCTTCCTTCCTTCCTTCCTTCCTTCCTTCCTTCCTTCCTTCCTTCCTTCCTTCCTTCCTTCCTTCCTTCCTTCCTTTCTTTCTTTCTTTCTTTCCTTCCTTCCTTCCTTCCTTCCTCCCTCCCTCCCTCCCTCCCTCCCTCCCTTCCTCCCTTCCCTCCTCCCTCCCTTCCTCCCTTCCCTCCTCCTTCCCTCCTTTTCTTTCTTTCTTTCTTCCTTTCTTTCTGTTTTACAGGTTCTCACTGTGTCACCCAGACTGGAGCACAGTGGCAAATCTCAGTTCACTGAAGCCTCTGACTCACAGGTTCAAGCAATTCTCCTGCCTCAGCCTCCTGAGTAGCTGGGACTACAGGCACACACCACCATGCTCAGCTAATTTTTGTATTTTTAGTAGACGGTCTTTCACCATGTTGGCCAGGCTGGTCTCAAACTCCTGACCTCAAGTGATCCATTCTCCTCGACCTCCCAAAGCACTGGATTACAGGCGTGAGCCACTGCACCTGGCCTGTGATTCTTATATACAAGCATTTACCCTGCTGCTAGCTTAAATAGGCATGCGTAGAGTACAATGTGCTGCCAATGACATTGACCTTGACAAATCCCTGAGATTTCCTAGGCCTTATTTCCATTTTGAATGGAGACACGGATCTTTTTATTGACTGAGTCATTTGATAGACCAGGCTGATTCTATTGGGGAAATCAGCCCCCAATATTTCAATGTAGGTTCTTTTCTATTTTCCCTAAGTGTCGACTGGTCTGAGAAATAAAGAGAAAGAGTACAAAAGAGAGAAATTTTACAGCTGGGTCTCCAGGGGTGATATCACATGTTGGCAGGTTCCGTGATGTCCACCTGAGCCACAAAACTAGCAAGTTTTTATTAGGGATTTCAAAAAGGGAGGGGTATACAAATAGTGGGTCACAGAGATCACATGCTTCAAAGGCAATAAAATGTCTCAAGGCAAATGGGGGCAGAGCGAGATCACAAGACCAGGGCAAAATTAGAATTGCTGATGAGGTTTCATGTCCCACTCTGCACACATTGTCATTGATAAACACCTTAACAGGAAACAGGGTTCGAGAGCAGAGAACCGGTCTGACTGGAATTCGCCAGGCTGGAATTTCCTAATCCTAGCAAGCCTGGGGGCACTGTAGGAGACCAGGGCATATTTTTTCCCATATCTTCAACTGCATATGACAGACACTCCCAGAGCAGTCATTTTGTAGGCCTCCCCCTGGGAATGCATTCTTTTCCCAGGGCTGTTCCTTGCTGAGAAAAAGAATTCAGTGATAATTCTCCTGTTCACTTTTGCAAGAAGAGAAATAGGACTCTGTTCTGCCCGGCCCTGCAGGCAGTCAGGTCTTATGGTTATCTCCCTTATTCCCTGAAAATTACTGTTATCCTGTTCTTTTAGGATGCCCAGATTTCATATTGTTCAAACACACATGTTTTACAAACAATTTGTACAGATAGCACAATCATCACAGGGTCCTGAGGGGACATACATCCTCAGCTTACAAAGGTGACAGGATTAAGAGATTAAAGTAAAGACAGGCATAGGAAATTATAAGAGTACTGATTGGGGAAGTGATAAATGTCCATGAAATCTTCAAAATTTATGTTCAGAAATTGTAGTAAAGACAGGCATAAGAAATTGTAAAAGTATTAATTTGGGGAACTAATAAATGTCCATGAAATCTTCACAATTTATGTTCTTCTGCCATGGCTTCAGTCGGTGCCTCCGTTCAGGGTCCCTGACTTCCTACAACATGATTCCTCTTGGTCTCACTTAAGGAATCAAACACCTACCTGGAAGGTTTGACTAACCATTGGTGGTGGGGAGTGTCATTAGAACACCAAAAACTTTCTTTGTAACAGGGTCATGAATTAAAAGCTTTTTAAATGTTTGAACTCACATTGGATGTACAGGAACAATATGATGGCATTTTTTAATTTACTCTTTATTATTAACCATAATACAAGCTCTAAATAAAACCTTAAGAGTACAGATAAAATATAAATAAGCTAAGCCAATGAATGCAGAATTATCCTTGATAAATATACTCCAAGTTAATTTCCAAATCTGTTCATGTTTATTTAACAAAGGGTGTTGTTTTATTAAGGGACAAGGACTTAGGTTAACAGCTAATTGATATAACTTTAATATATGCCAAAGGACCATAGACACACCAAAGAGGATTGGAAAACAGAAGTAGATTTATCTACATTCTAGAGGAATCAGAAGTACAAACTCATGGGCAATCAAAAAATATGCAAAAGCCCGATTAATGCTCTAAAATTATGAAATCAGATGCAATTTGGATCATAACTTTTTGAGTTCAATGAATTGCAAATTTTTCCAGCTATGACTCACATAATATAATGCTGGTGACTCAGTCTCTTACTGTTCACTAACCTCAAATCACACCTGTGCATCTATTACTGAATTTAGAAGTATTAGAACATTATGTACCCAAGAATGTAAAGGTTTCTGGCAAAGAATGCACTTCCTTTACTGAAGGTCACAGCAGGTACTGATGCAGTAAAGAGATCACGACCAGTGGCCCTCTAAAATCCAACTCCATTATACATCCCAGCTTGCTTTCAAGTGAATGAGCTTCCCTTATGATTATAAAATGAATCTGTATTGTTATCAGGGAATTCTAAAATCAGCCTTACAGATGAATTTTGCAGTTATCTTTGTGCATGAAAGCCAAGTATTTCCTGGAATGCAAACCCCAATCGCATTAGTTGGAACAATTGACCTTGAGAGTCTCCTTCCTTTTGACTCCTCATCAATTTAATATGGATCCACGTCCCTTTACCAAGTATTATCTCAGTCCTTGTGGACTTTAGTGATGCTGTTAACAAAGCATCATTACATGAGGGAAATGGACAATATTAGAAAAACTAATCATTGCCAACAGAAGTAAAATTTTTAAAAAATGAATTTGAGTATCCTGTTACACTGTCTTTTAAAGAAGTCAAGATTCACACCTGTCTTCTAATTCATCAAAGGAAATGTGAGCAGGCACTGAGAGCCCAGTGTGGGTTTAAAGATGTGCTGCTTGGCAATTCCTCTGCTGTATGAATGTTCTTGAAAAGATAGTATAGAAAACTTATTTTACACATACTTGTGAGAAAATCAGTTTTTTGAAAAATTAGAAGTTAAACAATTTTCATTAAAGCCATAACACCAGACTGCAAATATAAATCATGAAGATTCTAATTTCCAAAAATATAATGAAGCAAATTATCCAAAATTAATATGCAGGCTTCAGATAATAACTACAATTGTAAGAGGTTTATATTGTATGTCTTTAGAGTTATTTCATTTATCTCACAAGGAATTTGAAGCTGCTTACAGATCCTGATATGAATGGTAGCACCTCATTTATCTGGATGTTTCTTACCTGGATAATTGTCCTTATTCAGGACAAAGTTGAGAACATGAAAATAAGCAAAAGCATCCATCAGTAGCCAAAATATACATCTCAAAGTTTATCAATTTGCTGATGAAAAAACCTTCTAGGACATATGGAAAACAATATGCTTTATTTTAGACACAGAATTCACAACTTTGACCCTATGGAAGCAAACTGGCAACATGAATAGGTGTCAACTGAAACCTGAAATGAACAAGAAAAATAAACAATATGAAAGACAACCCAAGAACTTGCAAACACAGGATAATCAATAAAGCCAACATAAAGACCAATAAGATATGAGGTTTTCAGAGTACCTAAGACCACACATTATAATTATATCTGAACTCTGAATCATCAAAAGAAGTATAAATTATGTTTAATACATACTGCTCAAGAAGACTGATTTTTTTTTCACACTTTAGGGAAAAAAAAATCAGACACTTAATTTCAAAAACTATTTTCCAGAAAACCAATTAACTGTCTAGAAAATTCACATTCCAGAGAGATATGGAGTTACAGATTAAGTAGAATTAGGCACTTTATAATATCCATATGTATGTATGCATGTATGATCCTTATCCCTAAACTGTTAGCTCCTAAAACAAAGTAATGTATTTTCTGCTGATTTTTCATTTCTCAAAGGCCTAAAACTGAAATAGAGAAAAGAGAGAAAAAAAGACATGATTAAAAGGCTTTTTGGTGACTTCTGGATTCAGTTTTAACATGCAAATAACTTAGAAGTCATCATTCCTGTCACTGCAAGGGGAAAAAAAAGGGCTGGGCAAAGTTGGAATCAATGACTTCTCTTGGACCCATCAGATTACTGCAATTGCAGGGCAAACTGCCATCTGGAAATTTGGAGAGACAGGTGAACCTAGTCCCTGCTGAGATATGCTTAACTGGAGCAAAAGCTGCTAGTGTCATAGACTTGTAAGAACAATTAAATGGTAACTTTGACAAACTGCTGGAAGATAAGTGAAAGAGCATTAAGCGTAAAAATTTTCTGGCAAAAGAACACATTCTTAGGAGGACCCCACAATTTCATGACCTTTACCTCCAGGAAGACCACCAGGTTCTCATGGTGAATGAAACCAAGGAGGATCCTTCTAGCAGAAGGAAGGATCATTGTTAAATACACCAAGATCTTTCTCCACAAGAAAATCCTACTCTCCAGAGGAAAAGGCTTTCCCAGGGTTTTATCCCATCTAGGAGAAGGACAATCTTTCCAAACCAGCCTTCTCTAGTTTTTCTCTCTCATCTAAGGAAGAAAAATAGCCAATTAGTCAATAGGGTTCAGAGTTGAAGACTTATATTATGACTACTTTAGCCAGAGAAGGGAGTAGAGGGGGATGGGAGGGGAAACGTTATGCTTTCTTTTTGCAAAACAAATTTATATATTTATTTTTTATTTTAAGTTCTGTGATACACATGCTGAACGTGCAGGTTTGTTACATAGATATACAAGTGCCATGGTTTGCTGCATCTATCAACCCATCATCTAGGTTTTAAGCTCCACATGCATTACGTATTTGTCCTAATGCTGTCCCTCCGCTTTCCTCCCACACCCTGACAGGCCCTGGTGTGTGATGTTCCCCTCCCTGTGTCTATGTGTTCTCATTGTTCAGCTCCCACTTATGATTGAGAATGTAGTGTTTGGTTTTCTGTTCCTGTGTTAGTTTGCTGAGGATGATGGCTTCCAGCTTCATCCATGACCCTGCAAAGGATGTGAACTCATTCTTTTTTATGGCTGCATAGTATTTCATGGTGTATATGTGCCACATTTTCTTTATCCAGTCTATCATTAATGGGCATTTGCGTTGGCTCCAAATCTTTGCTATTGTGAACAGTGCTGAAATAAACATACGTGTGCATGTGTCTTTATAGTAGAATGATTTATATTTCTTTAGGTATATACCCAGTAATGGGATTGCTGGGTCAAATGGTATTTCTGGTTCGAGATCCTTGAGGAATCGCCACACTGTCTTCCACAATGGTTGAACTAATTTACACTCCCACCAACAGTGTAAAAGTGTTCCCATTTCTCCACATGCTCTCCAGCATCTGTTGTTTCCTGACATTTTAATGATTGCCATTCTAACTGGTGTGAGATGTTATCTCATTGTGGTTTTCATTTGTATTTCTCTAATGACCAGTGATGAGGAGCATTTTTTCATGTTTGTTGGCTGCATAATAGTCTTCTTTGGAGAACTGTCTGTCCATATCCTTCACCCACTTTTTGATGGGGTGTTTTTTCTCGTAAATTTGTTTAAGTTCCTCGTAAATTCTGGATATTAGACCTTTGTCAGATGGATAGATTACAAAAATTTTCCCCCATTCTGTAGGTTGTCTGTTCACTCTGATGATAGTTTATTTTGCTGAGCAGAAGCTCTTTAGTTTAATTAGATTCCATTTGTCAATTTTGGCTTTTGTTGCCATTGCTTTTGGTGTTTTGGTCACGAAGTTTTTGCCCATGCCTATGTCCTGAATGGTATTGCCTAGGTTGTCTTCTAGGGTTTTCATGGTTTTAGGTTTTACATTTAAATCTTTAATCCATCTTGAGTTAATTTTTGTATAAAGTGTAAGGAAGGGGTCCAGTTTCTGTTTTTTGCATATGGCTAGCCAGTTTGACCAGCACCATTTACTTAATAGGAGATCCTTTCCCCATTGCTTATTTTTGTTAGGTTTGTGGAAGATCAGATGGTTGTAGATGTGTGGTGTTATTTTTGAGGTCTCTGTTCTGCTCCATTGGTCTATATGTCTGTTTTGGTACCAGTACCATGCTGTTGTGGTTTACTGTAGACTTGCAGTATAGTTTGAAGTCAGGTAGTGTGATGCCTCCAGCTTTGTTCTTTTTGCTTAGGATTGTCTTGGCTATATGGGATCTTCTTTGATTCCATAAAAAATTTAAAAGTTTTTCTAACTCTGTGATGCATATTAATGGTAGTTTGATGGGAATAGCATTCAATCTATAAATCACTTTGGGCAGTATGGCCATTTTCACAATAATGATTCTTCCTATCCATGGGGATGGAATGTTTTTCCATTTGTTTGTGTCCTCTTTTATTTCCTTGAGCAGTGGTTGTAGTTCTCCTTGAAGAGGTCCTTCACATCCCTTGTAAGTTGTACTCCTAGGTATTTTATTTTCTTTATAATAACTGTGAATGGGAGATAACTCATTCACTCTCTGCTTGTCTATTATTGGTGTATAGGAATGCTTGTGAATTTTGAACAATGATTTGTATCCTGAGACTTTACTGAAGTTGTTTAACAGTTTAAGAAGTTTTTGGACTGAGATGATGGAGTTTTCTAAATATACAATCATGTCTTCTGCAAACAGAGACAACCTGAGTTCCTCTCTTCCTATTTGAAGACCTTTATTTCTTTCTCTTGCCTAAATGCCCTGGCCAGAACTTCCAACTCTATATTGAATAGGAGTGGTGAAAGAGGGCATCCTTGTCTTGTGCCAGTTTTTAAAGGGAATGCTTCCAGCTCTTGCCCCTTTAGTATGATATTGGCTATGGGTTTGTCATGAATAGCTCTTATTATTTTGAGATAGGTTCCATCAAAACCTAATTTATTGAGTGTTTTTAGCATGAGAGGTCACTGAATTCTATCAAAGGCCTTTTCTGTATCTATTGAGATAGTCATGTGGTTTTTGTCAATGGTTCTGTTTATGCAATGGATTACATTTATTGATTTGCATATGTTGAACCAGCCTTGCATCCCAGGGATGAAGCCGATTTGATTGTGTTGGATAAGCTTTTTGATGTGCTGCTGGATTCGGATTGCCAGTATTTTATTAAGAATTTTTCGCATCAATGTTTATCAGGAGTATTGGTGTAAAATTTTCTTTTTTTGTTGTGTCTCTGCCAGGTCTTGGAATCAGGATGATGCTCATCTCATAAGATGAGTTAGGGAGAATTCCCTCTTTTTCTGTTGTTTGGAATAGTTTCAGAAGGAATGGCACCATCTCCTTTTTGTACCTCTGGTAGAATTTGGCTGCGAATCCACCTGGACCTGGGCTATTTTTGGTTGGCAGGCTATTAATTACTGCCTCAATTTCAGAACTTCTTATTGGTCTATTCAGGGATTCAGCTTCTTCCTGGTTTAGTTTCTATCGGGTGTATGTGTCCAGGAATTTATCCATTTATTCTAGATTTTTTAGTTTATTTGCCTAGAGTTGTTTATAGTATTCTCTGACGATAGTTTGTATCTCTGTGGGGTCAGTGGTAATATCCCCATTATCATTTTTTATTTTGTCCATTTGATTCTTCTCTCTCCTCTTCTTCATTAGTCTAGCTAAAATTCTATCTATTTTGTTAATTTTTCAGAAAATCAGCTCCTGTATTCATTGATTTTTTGAAAGGTTCTTCATGTCTCTATCTCTTTCATTTATGCTTCGAGCTTAATTATTTCTTGCGTTCTGCCTGCTTTTGAATTTGTTTGCTCTTGGTTCTCCAGTTCTTTTTTTTTTTTTTTTTTTTTTTTTTTTTTTTTTTTTTTTTTTTTTTTTTTTTTTTTTTTTGAGACGGAGTCTCGGTCTGTCGCCCAGGCTGGAGTGCAGTGGCGCGATCCCGGCTCACTGCAAGCTCCGCCTCCCAGGTTCACGCCATTCTCCTGCCTCAGCCTCCCGAGTAGCTGGGACTACAGGCGCCTGCCACCTCGCCCGGCTAGTTTTTTTGTATTTTTCAGTAGAGACGGGGTTTCACCGTGTTAGCCAGGATGGTCTCGATCTCCTGACCTCATGATCCGCCCGTCTCGGCCTCCCAAAGTGCTGGGATTACAGGCTTGAGCCACCGCGCCCGGCCGGTTCTCCAGTTCTTTTAATTATGATGTTAGATCTCTCTGCTTTTTTATATGGGCATTTAGTGTTCTATAAATTTCCCTCTAAACACTGCTTTAGCTATGTCCCAGAGATTCTGGTATGTTGTCTCTTTGTTCTCATGGTTTCAAAGAACTATGTTATTTCTGCCTTAATTTAGTTTACCCAGTAGTCATTCAGGAGTAGGTTGTTCAGTTTCCATGCAGTTGTGCAGTTTTGAGTGAGTTTCTTAATCGTGAGTTCTAATTTGTGGTCTGCGAGACTGTTTTGTTATAATTTCTGTTCTTTCACATTTTCTGAGGAGTGTTTTACTACCAGTCATGTGGTCGATTTAGAATAAGTGTGACGTGGTGCTGAGAAGAATGTATATTCTGTTGATTTAGGGTTGTGAGCTCTGTAGATTTCTATTAGGTACACTTGGTCCAGAGCTGAGTTCAAGTCCTGAATATCCTTGTTAATTTTCTGTCTCGTTGATCTGTCTAATATTGATGGTGGGGTGTTAAAGTCTCCCACTTCTATTGTCTGGGAGTCTAAGTCTCTTTGTAGGTCTCTAAGAACCAATCTTATGAATCCAGGTGCTCCAGTATTGGGTGCATATATATATTTAGAATAGTTAGCTCTTCTTGTTGCATTGATCCGTTTACCATTATGTAATGCCCTTCTTTGTATTTTTTTTTACCTTTGCCAGCTTAAAGTCTGTTTTATCAGAGACTAGGATTGCAACCCCTGTTTGTTTTTTGTTTGTTTGCTTGTTTTGCTTTACATTTTCTTGATAAATATTCCTCCATCCCTTTAATTTGAGCCTATGTGTGTCTCTGTATATGAGATGGGTCTCCTGAATACAGCACTCCAATGGGTCTTAATCTTTTATTCAGTTTGCCAGTATGTATCTTTTAATTGCGGCATTTAACCCATTTACATTTGAAGTTAATATTGTATGTGTGAATTTGATCCTGTCATCATGATGCTAGCTGGTTATTTTGTACATTAGTTGATGCAGTTTGTTCAATGTGCCATTGGTCTTTATATTTTGGTGTGTTTTTGAAGTGGCTGGTACTAGTTTTTCCTTTCCATATTTAGTGCTTTCTTCAGAAGCTCTTGTAAGGCAGGCCTGGTGAAGGACAAAATCCCTCAAAATTTGCTTGTCTGTAAAGGATTTTATTTATCCTTCACTTATGAAACTTAGTTTGGCTGGATATGAAATTCTGGATTGAAAACTCTTTCCTTTAAGAATGTCGAATATTGGTCCCCACGCTCTTCTGGCTTGTAGGGTTTCTGCAGAGAACTCTGTTGTTAGTCTGATGGGCTTCCCTTTATAGGTAACTTGACATTTCTCTCTGGCTGCCCTTAACATCTGTTCCTTCATTTCAACCTTGGAGAATCTGATGATTATGTGTCTTGGGGTTGCTCGTCTCGAGGAGTATCGTAGTGGTGTTCTCTGTGTTTTCTGAATTTGAATGTTGGCCTGTCTTGCTAGGCTGGGGAAATTCTCCTGGATAATAACCTGAAGAGTATTTTCCAACTTGGTACCATTCTCTCTGTCACTTTCAGGGACCCCAATCAATCGCAGGTTTGGTCGTTTCACATAGTCTCATATTTCTTGGAGGCTTTTTTTTGTTCCTTTTCATTCTTTTTTCCCTAATCACATCTTCACGCCTTATTTCATTAAGTTGATCTTCAATCTCTGATATCCTTTCTTACGCTTGATTGATTCAACTATTGATACTTGTGTATCCTTCACAAAGTTATCGTGCTGTGTTTCTCAGCTCTATCAGGTCATTTATGTTCTTCTCTAAACTGATTATTCTAGTTAGCCATTCTTGTAACCTTTTGTTAAAGTTCTTAGCTTTCTTGCATTGGGGTAGAACATGCTCCTCTAGGTCAGAGGACTTTGTTATTACCCACCTCCTAAAGCCTTCTTCTGTTAATTCATCAAACTCTGTCCAGTTTTGTGCCTTTGCTGGAGAGGAGTTTTGATCATTTGGTAGAGAAGAGGCATTCCCGTTTTTGGAATTTTCAGAATTTTTGCACTGGTTTTTCCTCATCTTCGTGGATTTATTCACCTTTGATCATTGAAATGCAGATGAGCTCTGGATGAGGTTTTTGCATAGGCATTCTTTTTGTTGATGTTGATGTTATTGCTTTCCATTTTTTAGTTTTTCTTCTAACTGTCAGGCCCCTCTTCTGCAGGTCTGCTGGAGTTTGCTGGTGCTGTACTCCAGACCCTATTTGCCTGGGTATCACCAGCTGAGGTGAGGCTGAACAGAAAAGAAAAATTTGCAGAACAGAAAAGATTGCTGCCTGCTCCCTCCTCTTTCCAGGGAGTAAACAGTTCTGTCTCACAGGAGTTCCAGGCACAACTAGGAAACAAAACAAAACAAAACTCCTGCAGCTAACTCAGTGTCTGCCCGAACAGCTGCCCAGTTTTGTGCTTGAAACCCAGGGCCCTGGTGGTGTAGGCACATGAGGGAATCTGGTCTGAAGATTGGAAAAACTGTGGGAAAAGTGTAGTATCTGGGCAGAGTCCCTCATGGCTCCCCGTGGCTAGGAAATGGAGGTCCCCTGCGCCTTGCACTTCCTGGGTGACATGATGCCCCACCCTGCTTCTGCTCACCCTCCATGGGCTGCACCCACTGCCTAGCCAGTCCCAGTGAGATGAACAAGGTACCTCAGTTAGAAATGTAGGAATCACCTGCCTTCTGCATTGGTCTCGCTGGTAGCTGCAGACTGGAGCTATTCCTATTGGGCCATTTGGCCAGATCAAGCCAGGAAATGTTATTCTTAGTGAAAAAATACACTTATGAAGATCAGCTCAGAGATGCAGGACATTTAGAGATTAAGATCTAATCAGAAAGCTATAGAATGCTCCTCCTCCCTCACACCTTGCCTCCAAATCAACAAAGCTCCAATATAGTAACAGTGAATTGTATATGAAAGAGGCACAAGACACAGACTTCCTCTGAGGAGGAGTACTTAGGGAAGCCAAAGTCAAAAGGAGAAATGAAAACAAATTCACAACAGGAATTTGAACACTCTAGCACATCTACCTATAGCAAATGCTAAACACAGCAGAGTAATACAAGTTCTCTCATTAAAAGCCTATTGACTTCAGTCAGTTTCTCTTAGTCAATACATGTCTAGTTTTCAACAAAAAATTAAACAGCATGCTGAAACACACAAAACAATTCACAGTCTTAAGAGAAAAAGATTATTACACATGTATCAGTGAAGTGAATGACAGCAATATCAAAAGGAATGTGAGGGAGAAATTGAAAACGCCCTCTTAGAAGGAATCCACCTACATGTAAAACATACTAGTGTTATTGGAAAGTGGATTTAAATCAGTTGTAAATGTATATTGTAAACTCTAAAGCAACCACTATATATATTTTTAAAGATGTTTAACTGATTTACTAAGAGAGAAAAGAAAATGAATTCATAAAATATTCAATTAAAGCCAGAGAAGGCAGAAAAAGATGGGGGGAAAAAAAACCCAAGAGAACAAATACAATAAATATAAAACAGTTACAGGGGAATGTCTATTATTACAACCATGTTAATATTATTTTAAATGTGATTGGTATAAATGTATTCATTAAAAGACAGCTATTGTCAGCACAGATTAAATAAAAAACAAAAACAAAAAGCAAACAGACCCAATGGTATATTGTGTAAAAGAAACTTATATTAAATATAAATCAATAAATAACAATAACAATAAATAGTTACAAATAAAAAGATGAAAATGCACCATAATAAATAATGATGAAATAATTATATGTAGTACTAAACTAACCATAATTAAAACAATAATTTTTAAAAACTAGAGTATATATAACTTCAGAACATAGAAAGTTATGAGAAATAGAGAAAGCTTAACAATTTTCTTTGATGACAAATCTAATCTTTAAGAAGCCACAACTTTAGATGTGCATGCACCTAACAACAGAGCAGCAAAATACTAAAAATAAAAACTGATAGATCTGAAAAGAGGACTAGAGAAATTTACTATTATATCTGGAGACGTCAATACACTATTTCAATCGTTGATAAATCTAGCAGGCAGAAGATCAGGAAGGATATAATTAAATTGAACAGCATCATTAATCAGATCTAAAAAACATTCAAGAGTAATTCAACAGCAAAAATATGCACATTTTCTAAGCTCACATAGAGCACTCATCAGGACAGATGATCACATTCTGGACTATAAAACACAACTTCACAAATTTAAAGAATAAAAATTATAGAATGTATATTTTTCATGAAACTAACCAGAAGTCAATTACAAAAAATAACTGGAAAATACCCAAATATTTGGAAAGTCAACAACACACTTCTACGTTTCTAAATAATACATGGGTCAAGAACAAGTATCAAGGGGAATTTAGACATATTTTAAATTAAATGAACATAAAATACTTATCAAAATTTGGGAAATACATGGAAACTGTTCTAAAAGTGAAATTTATAACATTAAATGCATACATTAGAAAGCAAATGTGATATAAAATTAATAACAGAAGTGCTCACTTCAGGAAACTAGAAAAATAAGAGAAATATATGCCTATATCAAGCAGAAGTAAAGAATAAAAGTTAAAGCAGAAATGAATAAAATTGAAGGTAGAAAAACAATAGAGAAAAGCAATGAGACTAAAAATTGATTCTCTATCAATAAAATGAACACATTTATAGCACGACTAACCAGGAAGAAGGGAAAGGAAAGAGAGAGGAAGTGTGGAAGAGAGAGAAAAACAGGAGACATAACCTTTCACCAGAAATGGAAAAAAAAAATGGTTAAATAAATAGTACAAGTAAAACTGTATCCACAATTTTAAAAATTATATGATATGTAGCAATTACATAGAATACACAAACTACCACAACTTAAAGCAGGAAATATAAATAACCTGAATAGCACTATATTTATTAAAGAAATTAATCAATAACTATTCCATTGGTAAATTATAGCAAACTTTCCAAGAAGAAATGATGTCAGTTCTCTAAAATCTTTCCAGAAGGTAGAACTCAATTCATGGGTTCATGATTAGTCTAATGCCCAGAGCAGAGAAAGACATTTCAAGAAAAGAAAATTTCAGACTAATATCTCTCATAAACATAGATATAAAATTCTCAACAAAATAGTAGCAATTTGAATCTAACCATATAAATCACGATCAAGTGGAATTTACTCCAGATATGCAAGGTTGGCTCAACATTTGAAAATCAATCAAAACAATCCAACACATCAACAAGCTAAAGAAGACAAATCATATGATCATATCACCTGATACCCAAAAGGCATTTGACCAAAATCCAACATCCGTGTTAAAGATTCTCAGCAAACTAGAGCTAGAGAAGGACTTCTTCGACTTAATAAAGAACATCTACAAAAACTATAGGTAAAAAAAAAACTAATAATGACACTGGATACTTTCCCCCTAATATTGAGAACAAAGCAAGGACATCATATAGAAGTCCTATATAAACATCATATAGAAGTCCTATATAATGTAATAAGGCAAGAAAAAGAAATACAAGGCATACAAATTGAAAATGAATAAACAAATCTGTCTTTATTTACAGATGACACTGTTGTCTATACAGTAAATCCTAAAGGATCAGCAACAACACACACACACACAAAAAGTGAGTTTAGAAGGTTGATAAAATAGAAGATTACTATATAAAAATAATTGCTGTCCTATGGAAAACTACAATTTGAAATGTAAAATAAAGTATCATTTACAATATCATCAAGATAAAATACTTAAGTATAAATTGAACAAAATATGCAGGTCTGCATGCAGAAAATTTCAATACACTGATAAAAGAAATCAAAGAACTAAATAGATGAATTTATTCTGTGTTCATAAATTCATTGACTCAATATTGTTAAGACATTAATTCTTTCCAACTTGATCTATAAATCTATTAAATTCCTATCAAAATCTCAGCAAGTTATTTTTCAGATATTCACAAACTGATTTTAATGTTTATATGAAAGGGCAAAAGACCCATAATTAAGCCAACAAAACACTGAAAAAGTAAAACAAGATCAGAGGACTGAAACTACCAGAATGTAAGACTTAATATAAAGCTATAATCAAGACAGTGTGGCATTCATGAAAAAAGTAGACAAATAGATTGATGTAACATAATGGAGATCCTAGAAATACACTCACACAAATAAAGTCAACTGATCTTTGACAAAGATGCAAAGGCAATTCAATGGGGAAAGGATAGTGTTTTCAAGAAATGGTGCTGGGACAACTGGATATTCATATTAAAATGAAATCTAGACAAAGGAATTGCACCATTCACAAAAATAACTCAAAATACTTATTAGACCTACAAGTAAAATGTAAAACTACAAAGCTTCTAAAAATTAACACAGGACAAATCTATATGACTTTGAGTTTGGTGACAAGATATTAGATCCAATACCAAAAACAAATTCATGAGAGAAAAAAATTAATAGGTTAACTTTATAAAAATTAAAATTCTACTCTTCAAAGGAAGACACTGCTGGGAGAATGAAAAGATAGGAAAATAGACTGGGACAAAATATTTGCAAACACAATATCTGGTAAATAATTAAAATATTTTTTTAACTTGACAAAAATATTACTTAAAATCTCCTAAATTTTATTAATAATAAACAGAAGAGCTAATTTTAAAACAAACAAAATATCTGAATATATATGTTACTCAAGAAGGTTTGCAAGCTGAATGTGGTGGTGTGTACCTACAGTCCCAGCACTTTGGGAGATGGAGGCAGGAGGATCACTTGAGGTCAGTAGTTCTAGACCAGCTTGGGCAACATAGCAAGATCTGGTCTCTACAGAAAATTTTAAAAATTAGTCAAGCATGGTGGCATGGTGGCATGGTGGCTGTGGTCCCAGCTCCTTGGGAGGCTGAGGTGGGAGGATTGCCCAAGCCCAGGAGGCCGAAGCTGCAGTGAGCCATGATCATGCCACTGCATACCAGCCTGTGCAATGGAGTGAGACCCCATCTCAAATCAACAACAACAACAAAAATCAAAGAAGATATGCAAGTGGAAAATGAGCAAGCGAAAAGATGCTCAACAGTGTCTTTCACTAGGGGATTGCAAATTAAAACATAAATGAGACATAGCTACTCATGTATTTGAATGGCTAAAATCCAACACACTGATGATTCCAATTCCTGTCAGGATGCAGAGCAAAAGAAATTCTCATTTGCTGATGGGAATGAAGAGTGGAAGAAGGGTTTTGCAGTTTTTCACAAAACTAAACAAAGTCTTACTATGGGATCAAGCAAATCCATTCTTAGATATTTACCCAACTGATTTTAAAATTTATATCTATACCAAAACGTGCACATGGATAATTATAGCAGCTTTATTCATAATTGCCAAAAACTATAAGCAATCCCTCAGTAGATGAACAAAACAGTATTATAACCACATAATAAAGTATTAATCAGAGATAAAAATGAATAAGCTACCAAACCTTGAAAATACATGGGTAAATCTTAGATGCATATTACTAAGTGAGAAAAGCCAAATTTGAAAAGCTTAATTATTCCAATTATATGACATTCTGGAAAAGACAAAACTGTAAAGATCATAAACAGATAAGTGGTTGCCCAGGGTTTAGTGGAGAGGAGCTAAACAGGGGAAGCACAATGGATTTTTTGGGATGATTCAGCTATTCTGTATAATACTTGTAATATCATAGTTCATAGATGACACTTTGTGTAGACCAAAACTCAGAAGTTTGTAACACAAAATGTGTTCCTTAATGCATATACATTTTAAAACAATCACTTAGGAATTTTGAGAATCAAAGAGAAGATATAATGTGATAAAAGAATCTGTGTTACAAATGTATGAAACAGTCTCACTGAAGGGGATGGGAGAAAAAGGTGCAGACCTGAGTAATTCTAAGATCAGAGGAAAAAAAGTACTGAAAATAAGCACTGTATTCAGATAATAACATTGTTTCCCATGGATGTATGGCTTTACAGTTACAAAATCACTGCCCGTGTATGCTGAAATTCAAGAATGTAATGTAGGTCAAGCATCTCTAATCTGTAAATCCAAAATCAGAAATGCTCTAAAATTTGAAACTTTTTGAGCATGGCATAATGACATGACACCAGAAATAGAAAATTACAACTGTAAGTACTTAACAAAAACTTTTTTCATGCATAAAATTATTTAAAAATAAAGTATAAAATTTATTTTAGTCTATGTGCATAAAACATATATGAAACATACATGAATTTTGTGTTTAGACTTGGTTCCCATCCTCAAAATATCTTATTATATATGCCATTATTCAAAAAATTTTGAAATCCTACACACTTATTTTCCTAAGCATTTCAGACAAGAGATACTCAACCTGCAAATGGATAATAAATGGCAGAAACCAAGACTTTCACTGGAGTCGGAGGTTACAGATAAGCAAGTTAAGGGGTTAGAATGGTCCAAATGGTAATGGATTATAGTTGGAGAATCAGTATGAACTTATGTTTAGCTGAATATAGCCGTAAATGCATATGTATAGAAATATTTATAGATAAATTTGTGTATATAGATTAGTCTATGTACATCTATTTCCTTCCCTGTTAGCTGAGAGGTCCTGGATGAAATGATCCTCCAGCAGCAATGAAAGGAATCAGGTCTCCTTGGAAAAATGGCTGAATGTAGGACTGGAGCTGGTAATATACAAAATGAACTGAATCATCTTGTGGTGCTAGAAAATAAGAAAGTCCTAATAAGAAAAGTAAAAGAAAAACACAACAATGGGAGTATGTCAAAGAGACACATATGTAAAAGAGCTCCCATGGCCAAAGTTGAAACAACTTGAGTAACAAAACAAATAAAGCAATGTTGGGTTATAATCCACAGCATAGAATAAACATATGAGTCAATCTGGAATAAACAAATGAATTGAACAAATAAATAAATAGGGAAGATGAAACAAATCTCCCATGTAGAATTATAAAAATTTAGGTAGACATTTCACCCTCAAAGAGTTAAAGCATAATTCTCCACTTAAGTGTGGGCTGTTCATAATTACTTCCTTTTCAAGAGTAGGCTGTGGAAATAGGAGGAAAAGTGTAAGTTTACAGTAGAAAACTTGATAAACATAACACTGGACATGATGTCACGCTGATAGGTTGTACCCTAGATATGATTTGGATGAAAATGACACATTTCCTTCATGGTTTTTCTCCCCAAAACCCATAACTTCTGTGTAATCATGAGGAAAAAAATCAGACAAATACCAATCAAGGAAAATTCTACTAAATACCTGACCAATAGTCCTCAAAACTGTCAAGGTCATTAAATTGTAAGTTTCCAAAATTGTCACAGGCACAAGGTCCTTCTGGCACCATGATGATTAAATGTAGTGTCATGGATGGGATTCAAGAATAGAAAAAGGACATTTGATTTAAAAAAAAAATAAGAAAGAAAGTAATCTGATGAAGTATAAACTTTTTAGTTGATAAAAAAGTTAAAACTGATATATATGCATATACACACACATACACTACTCCTTCACTACACTACATCTGGATAATCATCTTTTTCTCGGGTAGCAGCTGCATGCACTCACTTCCTTCATTCACATTGAGAGGGCAGAGATCAGGTGGCACTTCCGGGATAATCAGCTAAGTATTGATTGTGCTTGAATCAGCTGCCTAATCTGAGATCAGTTGTTCTTTCTAAACTCTCTTCTTTTTATTTCACGCAGGCTGGTCTCCCTGAAACCTTAAACTCTAACTCGAGTGTGTACACAGGAATTGTATTCTTGGCATGCCTTTCTACTTCTACTGAACAGCAGGCATTAGATGAGTATGGCTTCTGTCTATGAACTTTGCTTGTCTAGATTTTCTGGACATTGCTCTCAGGTCTGACAATCTGACTTTAACTTTTCCTATTCCCTAGCTTTCCATGTGCCTTTGAGAATAGTCTCCGACTCCTTATATGCCACGTTTCCCTGGTGTAAATAAAGATGACACTAGTTCATACAGCACAGATTCAAGATTAGAATGAAGATTATGGTCTTAACATACTGCCTGGAACATAGAAAATTTGCAATAAATGTTAATGATCATTATTAGCAATGCTGTTACTTCTGGCTAAAAAATCGTATGGCACTTCTAAAATTCTAGTATGTCTGAGTATATGCTATCAAACATAATAATGGTTATTATGTTAAGTTATCATAGACCACAGAAATAACCAAATTTTCTTGTCAATTGTGTCTTTAACTATGACTGCTTAAAGTCATTTTCACCATTCTGAAAACTTCACAAGCACACGAAGTCCTAGAATACAGTATCGTTAAGGAAGTTAATGAAAGAATGGAAAGGATCCTGAAAAGCACTCTTGAATACATGTTTCTGATAACTTTCGAATCGTATCATTTGGACTGGATAAGAATAACTTTAATGAAAAGACTCACTGGTTTATAAAACTGCTAACCCAAGCAGAACAAAAATTAATTGAACACCACGAAAATATTTTGCCAGATTTCCATGCTATATCAGTCAATACTAAAATTGTTTAGATATACAATTTGAATGAACTCCATGATCTAAGACAAATTACCTATGATAGCGCATCAGTTATCAGTGCTATGGACCTAAATTGGAGGAAAAAAACTAGCATTCAAGAGTACGTAAGCTCAACATGAAGCATGGACTCATAGAGAACCAGGACAGCCACCTTGTCCTTCCTGAGTCCTTAAACCTTTTGTTGTTAAAATTTTGCATTCCATGACTCATGGTGGAAAAGATAAAATTACTTAAATCAAATGTATCTTGGGATGGTGACTTCTAAATTGTTAAAATAGTTTATGACCAACGTTTGGTTTGTCAAACCCATATTCCTGGGAATACAATCAAAACTTCAAGAACATTCTGCTACTTGATGGGCCATTTAAACATTTGTAGAGAGATTTCATTCAATTGTCATTTTCAATGCATATTTTCTCATGATATAAAAGCTTTCCCATGTAAGGGGACTGATGTCATAATAGTATCTTTTTATGCTACAGGGTGTTTTCACCAGGTAAAGAAAGTTTTTCATAGTTCACTAACTGAGGGCAATCAACCCCTTCACAATCTAAAACCCTAAGATTGGATCTTCTGAGAACATTAGAGAAAGATTGCCCTTGACATCCACACTGCAGCAATACTTTGGGAGCTTCAACTTTGGGTTCAAAATCTCACAACTGAGAAGAGTCCCTCCATACTCCTGGAACTCTACACCCATTGGAACCCTTAAGGTAAAGCTAACTGGGGAAGTTTCTCCCCCAGAAGAAGATGGCATCTTGGTGTGAACAGCTTTTCCCCAAGATCACGGATCAAAACTCCTCTACCATCATGAGATTCTTATTTTTGATTTTTTCCTCTTGTTTATGCCTCTATAAAAATAGAAGTGAAAAGGGTATCTGGTTTATAAACTCATGGGGTATGTACTTTTATTTTTGGCAGGTTCTGCAGCCAGCCTTAAACATGGATAAACTTAAGCCTTGATAGATAGAAGTACAAAGACTCAATGTAGGTGAGAATTGTAATGGTGCATATGTTGCCTCGTGATCAGTCAGAAGGGGAACATTGATCCACTCCTCTTAACCTAAATTATGGGTTACAGAGAACATTGCCAGGAGGTCTTCACTCTTGTGGAAGAGCATCACTTGTTAGTTCCTTTATCTGTCGTTTGGAGTAAAAGAGGCAATGATTAGCAATGTATCCCTGATGATAGGCTCTGTAGCAGAATCTATTGTAAAGGATATGGTTACACAACCTACTTTAAATTCTCTTGTGAAAGTTATACTCAATATTAGAATCCTTCTAGATTTCTTACTGGCTAAACAGAGAAGTATCTGTGCAGCTGTTTGTACTTCTTGTGGCCCATGGAGATTCAGTTGTACAGGATTAACAAAGAGACTACTCAGTTAAAGTGAGTAGACTCTTTATCTAGCTCATTCTTTGATCTGTTTGATTTTAGGTAGTTTGGCTTATGGGGACCCTGGGTAAGGACCATACTCCAAACTCTTGGTATTATCCTCCTGATAGTCATAATAGTAGTCTCCCTGGTGAATAATATTCTCTCAAGTTTTAAATGTTTGCATGAAACCATCTCTAGAATGTCAAATAGTCTTCTCTTCAACTGGAATTACAAGAGCTGAAAGAAATTTGTGACCATGAGGGCACTGTAACCTATGAATGACGTGCAGAGGCCAGAAACCCAAAATGATGGTAACTGAGAGTGGCACAAAGGCCCTAAGTTTTGGGCAAACTTTTACCTAAGTGAAGACCTGACCGAAAGAGGGGAAACTTTTAAACACAATTATGAGAAGCCATTGTTTTGAACTGAGCTCGTGCACTAGGCCTCAACAGACCCGAACACACAAAAATGGAGTCACTTGTGCTAAATGTGAAATAATCAAACTAAGATTTTAAGGAAACACATAGATCCTAGAACATACCAGCTTTTGTCTTTTCTCTCATAAACAGGACTTTCTAACATAAGGAGATATCCTCTACTCTAATCCTTAAAAAACTAACCTGAAGTCCTTCTTCCCACCTTACAAAAGCCACTGTTCCACTGTTTCCCAGAGGGTTTCAAGACCAAATAAATACATTTACAATGGTGAAACTAACATCGATGACTAAAGTTTTGGTCATTCTCTTAATTTTGAGTGAGTGACCAAAAGGGGGAAATTATTAAATCAAGTTTAGACTGAATCTACCTCATTACGTATTTTAAGTTCAGCCTAAAGGTTTCTCTGTACATTGTGAACTATAACCTATATGGAATTCTAAACAGACTATAACTTACTTTTGTGCCAATTAACAAGTTTTGTCCAATCGAATGTGGCCAACTGTTCAAACCATGTTCAGACAAGACAAACATTGAGCAATAACCCATCTGGCTGTTTCTGTACCTCACTTCCATTTTCTGCACTTCATGCTCCCTTTTCTGTTCATAAAACATCTTCCATCTCATGGCTCTGCTGGAGTCTCTGAGCCTACTTTAGCTCAGGAGGCTGCGCCATTCGTGAGTTGTTCTTTGCTCAGTTAAACTCTTATAAATTTGATTCAGCTGAGTTTTCCTTTTAACATGGGTTTGTAGTTAAGACCCAGTTATTTGTTAGAAAAGTGCCTTATCCATATACACAAGTTATTCACGTACATCCTCTTATTCATTTGTATAGGCTATGATTCAGAAATATTGTCAAAATGGGAGACAGTATGAATTTCTGAGTTTAGCCAATTAGGCCAATATTTTTGTCTTATCCATGAAGAAATGTGTGCCTTTTTTCCGTAGTGCTAGATGTGTTAGATAATTTTCTTTTTAAATATGAAAATATGATAACTTTCTTTTTAAATATGAAAATATGTGGCATAGCCCTTATGAGTACTTAGGAATTTGGCAGTGTTTTGTGATGATGGGGTTATTGTCCATGAGGACGTCTACATATGTTTTATATCATGTAGGTTAAAATGGGGCTGTTAGTCAATCTGTATTTTTGTTTTGTTCTTGGTGTCACACAGTCATATTACACACTGAAGCAAACACTTTTATACCCACTCTTTTGGTGCATCTTAAAAATATTTAATAACCAGTAGAAAATTGTCAGAATATATACCGTCTATAGTCTATCAATATGTGCCACCTGGCCACTAGTGTGTTGAGACTAGCATGCAAGAAAGGGAAAACAATGTGTTAACCCAATACCTAGTGAAACCTTCCTTTCATAAAATAAATACCACTCTTTCAATACCTACTGTATACTAGTGTTTGCAGGTGGTATAAATAAATGAATAACTTGGTAACATCACTAATAAAGTATGCTTTAGCCAATAATAGAAATGTTGAAAATGGTCTCCACAGTTATATCCAGATTCAGCCATCTGTTAGTTTGCTTATAAAGCAGAACGACTTTGTAAAAAAGGAAAAGAAAAAAAAAAGTCAAGAAATTAAATATACCATGGTGAAACTATAGAGCTTGATTGTCCACTTGATTCAGATGGTCAGACATGGTTGCCTACGTTGGGGTTGGTTCCTGAGACTGGCAGGAAGCCCAGGGAGACCCTCTGGCTCAAGCAGAGATCTATTGGTCCAGGAAAGTGATTGGTTTGGTCACTCGGGGCTTTCTTGCATCTGTGCCACATTCTTCTGTCTGGGCCTTAAAAAAAAAAAAAAGAAATTCTGTCATTTTTGACAAACATCTAGGCATTCTAACTGGATTTTGGATTTTACTTCCTGCTGCTCAGATTATATGCTCACATTTTAAAAATTATTCTTAATAATTTAAAATAATTTTGTATATATGGAGTATATATGATGTTTTGATATACATGTACACTGTAGAATGATTAAGCCAAATGAACATATCTATCACCTTGTATACTTTTATTGTGAGAACACTTAAAATGTGCTCTTTTAGCAATGTGGAAATATGCAATACCTTACCATTACCTATGGTCACCATTCTGTGCAATACATCACTTAGAATTATGCCTCTCATCTAACTGAAACCTTATGCCCTTTGATTAACATCTCCTCTTTCCCCATCTTCCCATCCCCTGTCCCCATCATTCTACTCCTTACTCCTATAAATTTGACCTTTTTGATTCCACGTATGAGTGAGATCCTGTGGTATTTGCCTTTCTGTGCCTAGCTTACTTAAAATAATGTCCTCTAGACTCATCTATGTTGTTGAAGATTATAGAATTTCCTTTATAAAGCTGAATAGTATCCCACTGTGTTGAGGATTAATCTGCTGGTGGATGCTTAGGTTGCTTCCGTATCTTGGCTGCTGTAAATTGTGCTGCGATGGACGTGGGAGTGCAGATATCTCTTTGACGTAATGATTTCATGCCCTTTGGATATATACCCAAAAGTGGGACTGCTGTATCATATGGTAAGTCTATTCTTATTTTTTTAGTTAATTAATTATTTATTTTGAGACAGAGTCTCACTCTGTCACTCTGTTACCCAGGTTGGAGTGCAGTGGCACAATCTTGGCTAACTGCGATCTCCACCTTCCGGGTTCAAGTGATTCTCCTGCCTCAGCCTCCTTAGTAGCTGGGATCACAGGGGCCTGCCACCACACCCGGCTAATTTTTATATTTTTAGTAGAGACAGGGTTTCACTTTGTTGGTTAGGCTGGTCTTGAACTCCTGACCTCAAGTGATCTGCCCACTTAGGTCCTCCAAAGTGCTGGGTTTCAGGCGTGAGCCACCATACCTGGCCGGTATGTCTATTTTTAATTTTTTGAGGAACATGCATCCTGTTTTCCACAACGGCTATACTAATTTACCTTCCCACCAACAATACTTTTTCACTCTTGATTAAAAATTCAGCAAATAAAATGTGATTAAGTTACATAACTTGAAATCTATGACATACTTTTTCCTCTCCAATGCAAAAATTTCCAGTCTAATAATTTATGTATCCTCTCTCGTAATACACTCTTAATGAGTTTCCCTTCTTTAATCAGATTTTCTTTAAATCAGTGCAAACACATATTCCTCCTCCACAAGAATATGACAATAAAGCAATCACAACAAATCCAGAAAGCATTTGAGGTCACATGGCATTTTTACTGAAAAATTGTAATTTTTAAGTTTTTTCAAATGTTTACAGTGTTTTGAGCTCATTCAATAAGAGGAAAATATCTATCTCTGCTAACACATTTTGGTGGTTTCGTCTCTCTTCATTGGATTCTCTAAGGGTTTCCTAATTAGAAGAATGTACAGAAAATGCCAAACATTCTAAATAACTGATATGTTGTAATTAAGTTTCAGCAACTGAGCAAATTAACCTTTACATTTTTATGATGTCAAACTACGTGGCAGTTTCCAAAAAGTTTCTAAGTAAGCAATTGAGGGAATTATGAAAAACTAGGAAATGAAGAAGAAACATATTTCTGGGTTGTTACTACAGTATTTTATGTGTACTAAATTGATAGCAGTGATCTCTAAGATTAAAAATGATACAAGAGTCAAAATGTTAAATACAGGCACAGATATGTTTTAATTCATGTATGATAAGGTGAAGAAAACATACTCTAACAAAATTTTAAAATGTCAATTTATGCTATGGCATATTAATAAAACACATACAAATAAAATTATTTTAAATGATATTAAAGTCAGAGACTGAGAAGGACATGAGTTGAGAAATTGTGGTTAAATTAATCTTTATGAAAAAGTATATATTCAGACCAGGGTAGAATTAAATACAGAAATAATTCATGATTTGATGTTTCAGTTTCTCATTTGATTCATTTAGATTGTATAACTTGAAATCATATGTAATTATAAATAAACTGAACAAGGAAAACAACTGATAGTAAAATATCAGTAGTATATGTAACTAAATAGATGCATCGACATAAAGTTTCTTGCCTTTAGCTAAATCAAATAACTGCAGAAAATGGCTAAAATAGAATGCTGTATTTAGTAGATAGTTAATAAAGAGCTGATTATTTGCATCTGAATTTTCCTGATTATCTGTCTACTATAAACAGATGACCTTCACATCTGTGTATTTTAGAATGAGTTTAAGATTTTTACAGGTAATTTATTAGAAGTAACTCAAAATAATTCATCAAGTTCTACCTAATTCTCATAATATTCTGTTATGATATCTCTACTCTTATTTTGAATTTTCATAAACAGCAGGAAAAAATTATGGTGAATACTATACATGCCTATTTTCTTGTACAGATATCTGAGCAAAATTCAAGGTTCATACTGTGAGTATGAATTTAGGACAACAAGTTGATAAGGTAACAAGCTCTTTCAACCAGTGCACAAGAAGCTACAGATATTATACATCTTACAGATTTCTTGGTCTAAGCATCAATCTGAAGAAAAAAAGTATTTTCCTTCTACTTACTTTATATAAAACTCTGTACACTTGTACATAAATTCAAATAATTTTATATGTGTTCTAAAACTAACTTTAGGATCATAGAATTTTCCAAAGCCTCAAAATCTTAAATTTCGTATATATATATGAAACAGCACTTTTTGCATTGGTATTATTTTCATGTTCAAAGTTTGCATGTCACAGCAAACTATAAGAATATAAGCAATGAGTACCGTCAACAAAATATAATATATTATGTCAAATTCAATTTATCTGCTACAAAACAATTTGGAAATGGTAATTTTTTGTTAATTTTGGGGGATCTTGGATAAAATGATATGATTTGAGAACATAGATCAGTGTTTCATTATGGATTGTAGTAGATAATTCATGGGTTTTCTTGAATTTCCCTGATAGAGAATAATATCCTTTTCAAATAGAAATACATTTACCTCTTCTTCTCTAATTCTTATGCCCTTATTTGCTCTCATTTAATTTCATTGCCTGATTCCTCCAATATCATGTCCATATTATAATAGTGGGCGTTTTTATCCTGACTCTGACTTTATTGGCAACCAAAATCAGTGACGTGGAATGAATTTACGTCATGCATTGGGAATTGTGAGTGGGTGATATTTATTCTTGTGCCATAAATTACCCAGTCATTTTCACTACGATGCTGCGGATGGGAAGTCAGTGTTAGGAAGGTTAAACAGATCATTTTCCAGGGTTGTTGACAACAGTAGGCAACAGTAGAACTGTCATATGCATTACTTGTTTTTCCTTTTGTAAGTCTTCACTTTTTAAAAAAATCATACCTTGGTTTCCTTCCATGGACTTCAAGGCTTGCTTGCAATTGCCAATTAATCATAAACTCAGGGGCTTTAAATAAAAATTTCTGCTAAAATTTGATTTGGTTTTAAACTGACACCAATGAGACTTACATATCCTTACAGCATGCAAATGCTTTTCTGTCATATGCCAACTTGTCACTATCTCTCTGCTGATTTGAAAGCAAATAAATGATACCTTTTAGTGATATTTACTTTGGCATTGATGCTGACTATTTGGACTTTAAGTGACAGCATTAATATTGATAGCAGCAACATAAAGTCAATGGATGTCTTGTGATGAAATGTGGATTTAAAATTTATTATTAATAAAAGTTATGAGTGAGTATTTGATCTGGGTTCTTTAAGAGATTAAAATAGACAGTAGATAAAAAATAACAAGCACCTCAATCTGAAACTTTTTAATAAGGATACGAGAATTATAGTGAAGCATTGTGGAGGGCTATCTTAAGTCAAACAAGACCAAAAGAGAACAGAGAATGGTAAAAAGGAAGAAAAGTGACAGCATTAATATTAATAGCAACAATATAAAGTCAATGGATGTTTTGTAATAAAATATGAATTTAAAACAATTTGGAAACAATACCATTGTATTTTCCTTTTCATTTGTTAATTTTAAGATCTAAAGAACAAAGAACTGCAAATCTCATGGATAGTTTCATGGATATGAATCATGCAAGTTTCATGGATAGTAATCGTTCATTTTGTTTTTCTCTTCAAACACTAATCCATACTTCACTCTCCTTTCTAGATGTCACAAAGTGTTTTAGCATTTCACCACAGGAGAGGGGCTGTGTAGAAAATGAGACTTTGATATGGAACCCAGTGCTTTCATAAAAATCAAAATCCAAATTTTACAACACTGTTATTCCTTAGGAGAATAAGCAACATATGCTGTTTCTATTGGTAGCATCACTGAAATAATCACTAATAGAAACACATCTAAAAAACAGAGCATTGACAACCAGAAAAGTATAAAGTTCTATACTCCCTTGCTGCTAAAATCATGCAAAGTAGAAAGAGGTCTAGAGAGTGCAAAGAAATTATTATGCAGCAAATGAATGGGCTCAGCCTTGTGGATGCCTCATTCATTGGACAGGCTGTTGTGGGATAATGTGATAAAGAGGCTAATGCCCCCAGTCAAAGATGTCCACATCCTAATCTCAAGATCCTATAAATGTGTTACCCTACATGACAAACAGTCTTAGCAGATATCATTAAGGCTATAGAGAGGAGAGATTATATTGGGCTTAATGTAGTCACAAGGATCCTTATTAACAAAAGAAGTAGAGAAAGATTCAAAGAAGCTACACTGCTGGCTTTGAAGATGGGGAAAGGAGTCATGAGCAAAGGAGTGCACATCTCCTCCAGTAGCTGGACAAAGGAAGAAAAGGCATTCTCCTCTGGAGCCCTCAGAAGGAATGCTGCCCTGCCGACACTGATTTTTAGCTCAGTCAGATCCATTTCAAACTTCCGGTGTCCAGAACTAGAAGAGTATACATTTCAATTGCTTTAGGTTACTAAAGTTGGGATAATTTGTTATACTGGCAACAGGAACTAATGTGGGGACCGGCAATTAAAGAACCACTGAAGAAACTGAGGTGAACCAGTCATGATCCCTAAATTAAGGAGATTGTTATGCGGTGGTGAAGATGTGGATATACATAGTGATAACACAGCATGGAAAAGATGCATCATTACAACACAATGGTAGCAATATGCTTTGTCAGTAGAATATAATAACGGAAGCACTTAATTCTGGCTTGGAGAGATGGAATAGGTTTTTCTATAAGAGACAATGCTTAAGTTCTGAAAAGTTTAAAGGAATTTGTTATTCTTAGCTTTTAGTGAAACTGGCTTCATATCGTGAGTGGACTGCTGTTCTTTTTTCTCTTTTTTGTATTTTTAAACAATTTTATTTTTTAAATTGACAAATAATTGTTTATATTCCTGGGGTACATAGTGATGTTTTGATACATATAAAGTTCAGTGATCAGATCACGGTAGTTAGCACATCCATCATCTCAAACATGTATCATTTCTTTATGTTCAGAATGTTCAATATCCTCCTTCTAGCTGCTTGAAAGTATGTAATATATTATTGTTAACTATAGTCATTCTGTAGTGGTATGGAACACTAGAATCTAGTCTTTTAAGCTAGTTGTAATTTCTATAGCTGGAAAAGTTTGTATAAATTTGTAATGTTTTTGTATTTATAAATTTGGTAGCAGTCACTTTTAAAACTTTGTGAGATATTGCATTCTTTTTAGAATTCTTCTAATTCATTTATGTCTATTAACTTTATGCTTTCCTTCTACTTCATGTTTTCTTTGTTCTTTCTCTAACTTCTTAAATTGGATACAATTAATTTTTAAACCCTTTTCTCATATTCCAATTAAGGATATGAATGTTTCTTTATATGCTGTTACTACTACATTCCAGTATTTCAGAAAGGTATGCTTTTAATTATCTTTCCATTCTAAGGCTGGTCTTGAAGTTCTGGGCTAAAGCAATCCTCCCACCTAGGCCTCCCAAAGTGCTGGAATTACAGTCATGAGCCACCGTGCCCAGTCATTCTAAGATGCTTTTAGTTTCCCTTTTAAATTCTTATTTAACTGACAGGTCATGTAGAAGTATGTTTTTAAAGTTTGACACTTTTTTTATTTATTTGACTTCTAACTTAATTGTATGAGATCAGAATAATGTGCTATGCATGACTATTTGAAAAGTTTGAAATTTACCACTTGGTAGGTAATCCATTTTTGTCAATGTCCCATGTACATCTAAAAATAATCTCTAATAGTTGGCTATTAAATTTCATATATATTTCTTACATCTACATTGTTGCATATAATTTTTAATGCTGTAGTTTAATACAAAATTGTAAGAGGCATATTGAAATACCTCACAACGTCAAGGAAATTTTTCTTTATTTTGAGTTTATCTGTTAAACAGCTTAATTGAGATACAATTCATATACTATACATTTTACTCATTTAAAGTATACCATTCAATGATTTTTAGTATAGTCACAGTTATCTACAAATACTCAGTTTTAGAATTGACTCAGAACGAAACTGAATACCTTTTCCCTTTAGCTACTATTAGTCCCTATCCCCCATTTCTCTCCACCAGCCCTGAGCATCCACTAATGTACGTTGTGTCCTTCTAGATTGTTCCTACTATGGGTGTTTACTGTAAATTGAATAATGCAATATGAGGTATTTTGTGATTGGCTTCTTTCATTTAGCATAATGCTTTCAAGGTTTATTCATTTGTAGCATGTATCAGTACTTCGTTTCTTTGGATGCCTGAATAACACTCCATTGTATGGATATGCCATCTTTTTAAAACCCATTTATTACCTGAAGAATATTTGGGTTATTTCTACCATTTGGCTATTATGAATAATGCTCCTGTAAGCATTTGTGTACATGTTTTTGTGTGGACATATGTTTCATTTCTCCTGGGTATGTACCTAGGAGTGAAATTGTTGGATAATATGTAACTCTAGGTTTAATAATTTGAGGAACTACTGGACTGTGTACCAAAGCAGCTGTGTCATTTTACATTCCTAACAGCAATGGATGGTGATTCCTGCTCCTCCACCTTTTTGTACACTTGTTATTATCTGACTTTTTAATTCTAGCCATCCTAGTGTGTGTGAAGTGATATCTCATTGTTCTTTGATTTATATTTATATTTCCCTGATAGCTAATGATGAAAGCTTCTTTTCATGTAAGTTATTAGCCATTTTTATATCTTCTTTGGAGAAATGTCTATTCAGACCCTTTACCCATTTTCCAAAGTGGGTTTTTTGTGTTCTTATTATTGTTATATCAATTTCTCTATGTATTCTTGATGTAAGTCTTTTATCAGGTATATAATTTGCAGTTACTTTCTCAGACTTCGTGGGTTGTCATTTGACATTCTGATAATATATGCTTTAAAGCACAAAAGTTTTAAATGTTGATAACATCTAACTTGCATAATGCTTTCTTTTGTTGCTCATGCTTTTGGTGTCATATATAAAAAATCTCCAACCAAACCCACAGTCATAAAAATGTACCTTTATGCTTTCTTCTAAGAGGTTTGCAGTTTTTGCTCTTACATTTAGGTCTTTAATCTATTTGAGTTAAATTTTGTATATGGTGTTAGATAAGGGTCCACTTCATACTTTCAGTTATGCTAACACATTTTGGGGTAATTTTGCTTAATATATACAAGTTTAGGATTTTGGTAGCTTCCTATTGAACTGAAGTTTTTATTCATATAGAGTTACCCTACCTATCCTTAATTATGTTTTTTTGTTAGTAGGTACTATGCTGCCTGGTGCACATGTGACAACTCATACTTTCTTATATACATCATATTTATCGGATGTATCTTTTTACCCTTTTAATTCCAACTTTTCTGTTTTTTTGCATTGTAGTTGTGTCTCTTTTATGTGTTGCTAGATTTTTAATATTCAATGTGAAAATCTCTGTCTTCTCAGGGGGTGGGGGGCTAGGGAAGGGATAGCATTAGGAAAAATACTGAATGTAGGTGATGGGTTGATGGGTGCAGCAAACCACCATGGCAAGTGTATACCTATGCAACAAAACCGCATGTTCTGCAAATGTACCCCAGAACTTAAAGCATAATATAAAAAAAGAAAATGTCTGTCTTCTACCTTGTCAATTTAGTGCATTTACATTTATTGTGACTATTAGTATTTTTAAACTTAATTATATTGCCTTCTTTTGTGCTTTTCTATACTTACTATTTTTTCTATGTTTCCATTTCTCCTTTTTTGGCATTTTTTAGAGTCAATTCATGTTGATTTGTTTGTTTGATGTGTTTTTAAAATTTAATTATATTATCATTATTATTGCTTGCACATTGATTTTCTTGTCATCAAGGTAGGATTTGCATGTCTCGTTTACTAAACTATCTCTAGAACCTGAAAGAATGCCTGCCACTTGTTAGTTTCAAACAAATATTTACTGACAGATTGTTGCCTAGAAATCACTTTGCTGGGCTACTCAATTGTTGGTTCTATTTCTACTTAATGGCCAATGTTAGCTTGATGCATTGTTAAGCAGTAACTATTTTAGGGTGGATGAGCAAGACCTCATATTTAAAAAGTAACAAAGAATAATAAATATGCATTCCCTTATGTTTTATAAATTAGTGTATCTGTATTTTATAGCAGCTTTGAAAATACAGGATGACAGAAGTGATTATATGTTTTAGTTTTCCGTTCATCCCTTTTTACATGTGAGAAAACTGAAACAAAGTGACGTAATGCAGATCCCTTACATCATATAGCAAATGCTGGGGTTGTCCTAATTTATAGCTAGAAAGTTCAGTATTAGCTTTTTTTATTGGTTAACTAAGTTGTTCCTTTTTATTTAAAAATAAAATAAAAATAAAACAGGGATGCTGATCTACGATAATTGCAGAAGATCTGCTCTGTGGGATCACTGGTGAAATCACCTTCCAAAAATCGTAGTGCAATGATTTCCATGACTTCACCCCAAGCCCTCAGATGATAAAGGGTCTAGTGTTGGTGGGGAAAAAAAAAAGAGCAAATGTAATTCTCTCCCCCAAAAGAAATAAAAAATCTCCCATATAGTTTTCCATTTGTGCACTCTTGACTTCATTAAAATTGTATATTGATCCAATCACTCAGTTTTGTTAATAGCTCCACAGAGAAATAGTAGTTGCTAGAGCATGAACACCACGATCCATTTTTCTCTGATTACTGTTTTGCAATGCTGCTAATTTGACAGTTTTGCTGAACATGGACTCATTATTTTGTGCCACTGTTTTTGGAAAAGGAATGTCAAGTGAGGAGTAAAGTAACTTACAAAGAAGTATGCAGCTAAAGATAGGTTGGGAGATGAATAATCTTGTCCAGGCATAGTGAGAGAATAGCTAAATTGAAATGAGAAGGAATGAACTGCTTGATCCCTATAAGATATCTATTCATCCTTCAAGACTCAAATTAGAATGACCCAAACCCTATTCCAACCAAGATGAATCTGTCCATTTTCTCTTTTGTGTGCTCTAAGTACATATCTACTTCTATACCAATGTCTATATCTATATCTGTATGTTATATAGACATATTTTTAGAGTCTCACATATATAGCGCTCTTATTTGTTTATATGTTTGTACCTCTGTTCTAGACTCTGTTTTGTCACCCAATTGCTTTTAGGGAAAAACCAAACAGAAAATCTGTCATTGTTCACAAGGTCTTGCAAAATCAGGCCTCTACCCACCTCTCTAGTCTCAATTTGCTGCCTTCCCATTTACTATACTCATCAGCTATACTGTACCTATTAAGGCTTCTCAAATATGCCATATTATTTCTTATTTAAGAGCTCTGTAGATGCTGTAATCTTTTCATGGCCAGACAGCTATATTGACTTGTCTCTACTTGTTCCTCCTTCCATTAACTTCTATTTATCATAGATATCAGCTTAAAATCATTTTGTCAGAAAAGTGTGTGCCACATCTGCCCATTTACACAAGATTAAGTCTCTTGCAGTACTTTCCTTTACAATATTAGTCACATTGCAACTCTGTGTTCAATGCCTAGTGCCCACAAGATTTTGTGCTCTAAGAAGTCTAGTGCTTGCTAGATTTTGCCCACTTGAGCAACCTGGAGATATTTATTACTACAGATTTTCTTAAAAAACATAATTAAGTCATCCCTCAAGAGTTGTATATATGAAATTAATTTTTTAGAACAAGCTGCTGCCAGTCTTCATCATCTGATATCAGTCTACTCTCTTCTTCACCCCTATATTCACAGTGGCTCCCATTCTATCTTTGCTTCAATATATAATATCTTCCATATATTTCCTCTTGACTGTGTACTTCTGTTTTGTTTATTTCTTCTGCTTAAATGTCCTTCTCCTGCATTTTGATTTTTTTAACTTGTCCTTCGAGATCCAGCTCGGGCTTTCCTTTTCTTGCAGTCTTTTGTAACCTCCTTTATCTTACCTTGGCTTGTACCCCTCTTCTGTGTTCCCATTGCACACTGTGCCAACAGCCCTCCCCAGCCTCTGCCACACAGAAGTGCATCTCCAAGCTCTATACACCCTTTGCAGAACTCTGGTACCTCATGGACAAAAATCATATTTGTTTTTGCTTCTATATTATATGATCAGAAAAAAATGCATCATAGCTGAACACAGCATACATGTCCCAAAATACTGTTGAAAGAATTTTATTTTTAAACATCTTTCAAAAGATGTTTATTTGAATGGTAATAGAGATGTCCTCACTCAATATTAAAGCCTGCCATAATCATTTACAGAATAGAACTAAGTGGAAAAAAGGAATGTAATTAGTAATGTCCTTTTACAGTGAGGCTGTTATGATCTTTCTGATAATACCAAGTAAGGGATTTCTCCTTTCTAGCTGCTGATTGAAGGAAGTTACAGAAAATGCTTAAAGATGAGATTTTTAAAAATTTGAGTTTAATGATGACTTGAAAAGCCTTCAACCAATTGATTAATTCAGAAGAAAAGCACATTTAAAGCAACAAGGTGTTCAACAATATTTATGAAATATTACATACACACACATATGTACACACATTTATACAAATATATACACACACATATACAAATGGGTTGGTTTTTTTAATCCTTATTTAGCGTTTTTCTCTACCTTATATATTATTTTTATTAAAATATTAGAAACCAAAATAAACATGTAGAATCTAATGTAAAAGTAAAGCTTGGCCATTTTATTTAGATCGGAGCAGCTCTTGCTGAATATAAAGCCCTCGAGATCCTAAAGCAATGTCCAAGTAAATGAACAGAGGAAATAAAGCCACTGACAGCTCTACAAAGAGGCAGTAAGAATGACTTCAGGATTCATGCTATTTGTATCCCCTGATAACCCTGTCATCACAGTGCTTGTTAGGCACTGGCAAGGCAGATGGAAAAGTATTAAGTACAGGGTGAGATACTTACCTTCGGTAGACTGTTACTAGGTGACGAAGACTGGCAGCAGCTTGTTCTAAAAAATTAATTTCACACATACAACTCTTGAGGGATAGCTTAATTATGCGTTGTAAGAAAATTTACAGTGATAAATATCTCCAGGTAACTCAAATGGGCAAATAATATTGGGAAAGGAGAAAAATCCATCTATTTCCACAGGATATTTATCAGAAAGATCCCAACAACCTCACTGTTAATGGACATTATTAATTACATTCTCTCTTTTCACTTCATTCTCTTCTATGAATGATTATGGGCCAACTTTAATGTTGAGTGTGGACATCTCTATTACCATCCAAATACGCCTTTTAAAAGATTTTTTAAAATAGAATTCTTTCAACACTATTTTGGGACATGTATGCTCTGTTCAGCTATGATGCATTTTTTTCTGGTGAATATACATTCGCTTACCTCTTCTTTCCCTTTGAGCTAGAGTACAATTCCCCACTCCTCTTTGAAATTAGCTATGTGACTGGTTTTGGCTAAAGGAATGCGAGTAGGAAGTTATCTGAGTAGAGTCTTTAAAACGTGTTTGAACATTTCGGTTTGCCCCTTGGCTTCTGCCATTTCTATGGGTTTGTGTTTCAAATAAGTGCTGATCCTAAGATGATATGCAGCAGATCTGAACCTAACCTTCAGTCTGGAGCCAAAGCCAACTGGACCAAAGACTGAAGCAGTTTATCAGCCGGCTCCAGCCAAGATTAGCAAAACCTTAGCTGGGCTGCAGACCTATAGGTGTGAGAATGAAGGCTCATCTTCGTAAGCCATTTAGTTTGTTTCACAGCATTATTTTTGTAATAGCTAAATTAATTATATAGTAACAAAACAAATGAACAGGGGGGGCAACAATACCAACAAAAATGAATATTTTAACATTATCTCATTCTTTCTAGCTCTTACGTTTGCCCCTCATTTTACTCTCACGACATACTTCTCCATGATTTCCAAATACAGTGTTGAACAGTTAGATAGCTTATCTATATATTATCCTCGTTCATCAAAAAGACTTCATTTTAGAAAAGGTCACATGCTGAAAGAAGGTATTTGTTACCCATATAGCTAACAATGGAATACTTAGTGGAATACATTAAGAACTTCTACAAAGCAATAAGAAACACAACATCTATTCAAGAGACAATGGGCAAAAGATGTGACCATGTAATGCACACACAGGGGAACATATGTAATCAACACATACAAACACGTTCAATCTCATTAGGAATCTGTAAAATTAAAGATTAAACCATTAGATTAACAAAACTGAAATGATTAGACAGCACCATGTGTTAATGAGTGTATAGAGTAATGAAACTCCTCATGCTTTCCTGATGGGACATAGCTATGGAGAACAATCTAACAATGTCTCGAAATGCAAATACCTACACAGCTTAAGATCTAAGAATTCTGCTGCTGGAGTGTAGGGCATGTCTTGTGTGTGTGAACATGGAGGCATGTTCTGCATTACATAGAAACATATCTGGAGAAAACTTAGAGGTCAAACAAGAAGCAAAGTTAAGAAATCGTGGCACTCATACAGTGGAATACAACAGTATGCAAAATTAAAGGACTAGAGCTGTGCACTTCAGCCCAAATGAAGTTCATAAAAATCTGTGAGCAATTAAAAATGTGTTTTCATTTAATCTGAGGTAATTTCCAGATTTTCTGATCCTGGGAAAGGATCAGAAAGACTTTTTCACTTTTCTCAGAACTAGGCTTGCAATTTGGCTTTGTCAGTCATGATAAAATCTGGAACAATGCTTCTTTTAATTGCCTTCTTTAGCTTCTAAGAATGTAAGATAGATGGGCGACATATGATATCAGATGGACTGTTTTTAATGAAATGAATTGACATTTAAAAGCATTCAATGTAATTGGAATCTCTCATTACATCTACATTTTCAACCTATAGTAGTTTTGTATTGTGCATCATCCAGGTAAATGCCTACAATTACACACTGCTGTTTTTCTTGTCTTTTGTGCTGAACCATGGGTGTCATTCAACTTAAGTAGGACATGCCCTTTCAGCCTTGATGCTTCTCCTCATAGTCCCATAGGTATGTCTCACAATAACTCTATTGTAAAGTAAAATGTGCTTTCCTTCTTACTTGTGTGCTGCTTATCAGTATCTGAGCATTGGAGGCAGTTTCCCTCTCCTCCGGTTCTCACTCACCATCAGTTCCCACATGATTCTCTGTTCCCCATTCTAGCTGTCCTGCACATTCTTCTCCCACGTTATCTTGTCTTCGGTTTAAACTTAGAGGCTGTCGGTGTCCGGTCAAACACATTCTTTCCTGACATTGAGAGGTACAACCCGTCTCTGTGCAAGGCATGATCTTTATGTAGTCTTGGCCACAATTCTAAGCCACGGTGCTTGCTAGGCACTGGTGAGGCAGATGGAAAAGTATTAAGTACAAAATGAGATATTTACATTCAGTAGACTGTTACCAGGTGACCAAGACTGGTAGCAGCTTGTTCTAAATAATTAGTTTCACATATACAACTCCTGAGGGATACTTTAGTTATGCTTTGTAGAAAATTTACAGTGATAAATACCTCCAGGTAGCTCAAATGGACAAATAGTATTCTACAGAGTAACCCTTTGCTCTTCCAAAGGCTTCTAGCATTAGTGAAAACAAATGTTGAGAAGAGCACTGGTGCTAACTGTTCTGAAGATAATTCTCTACTTATTTCAAAAGTATCGCCAATTTTTGTATAAAAGAGCAAAAGAATATAGTTATCAATAGTCGTGATAAATCTTGCTAGCCTCCCCAGTACATGCCAGGATCATTACCCAGGACAACAGCTCATTTTCTGGCTAGGCCTGTACTATGTACAGCCACCTTTGTATATGCCATGTTGAGAGAACTCCAAGGCATAATTTTATGGCTGCCACTTTAAGGAAGAGAGGAAAGTAGATAAGGACAGTGGCTTTCAGGAGTAAAGCAATTTTCTGACAGTTTTTGATCAAAGTATTATCACTGTCTAAGATTTATTTATTTTTTTGCCTCCACTAGAAATACATACTTTTAAGATGATAGATGCCAAACAGAATACTGTGATGAGAGGGTCAGGGAAGATCTCACCTAGCAAGAATGTGTGATTAATTTTCCTTCTGAATTTATGAGACAGAGCCATTCTAAAATAGCAACAGGGTGATTACAAGGTGACTGAGTAAACAATGTAATAACTCTGAGTGTAATTTAATCTATTCATATGTTCTGCTGAAAATTCCAGTTTTTGAAAGAATACCATGAACCCAAAAGGGGTACTATTGCCATTAATGCTACCACAAGGAAGGAAGAGTGAGAGAAGATAACCTGGTCCTAAAACACTGATATTTGTTCCATTCATTCACTATATGTACCTTCAATTGCTAATATGTGTGCAGTTTTCCAGGTACTTTGGGATGCAAAGTCAAAAAGGTGATTTCCTTATTTACAAAACTATAGCATGTTAATGAAATTTAAAAGATCTATAATGCATTTTGTAGTTTTTTTCTAAGACTTTAAAATACTAATTATTACTATTTATGGAATATGTATTATGTGTCTAGGACTTTACATAGGTAATTTTATTTTTATAAATGTATATATAGTATCCTTAACAGGTGATTATTGACTCCGTATATTTTAAAGATTTGAGAAAATAAGACTCAGGTTAAATAACTTGTTCAACGTCCCCTGGTCAGTGCTAGTGCTGGAATTTGGATGTGTGTGATTGCAAAGTTTGTTTTGCTAAGCAAAGTCCAGGGGCTGTCTCTAAAGAGGGGTCTAGGAGTCTATTATAAGTATACATTGACATTATACAGAACTCATCTTGTGATCAAGTATGTCAGGCAACATGAAGGAAACAGGTATTACTAGAGGTTGATTCTTAAAAGCAACATGGCCTGGGCTCAGGGGCTTTACATTCAGGAGAGGTGGCATCTACGTGGTTTATGAACCAAAACAGTACCCTTCAAAGTAAGAATAAATATGTATGTATACGGTCTGCACTATAGAATGAAGCAGTTCTTTCTGATGGAGCTGGGGATGGGGCCAGAAGGGGATGCATGTGCAACGTTGCATTTGCGATTAACCACTAGGTGGCGCCGAGTCTACCGAGCTAGGAGAGAAGTTTGAGCTGTGTTCCGCGGGGTACATTGATACGCTTCTTGGCTGGGTGTGAATGAGCACCTCTTTTCTTGTACATATCCCTACTGTAAATGTATCCCAAATGTTTGATCCTAAATCATACTTCATATCAGCTGCTGTTTATATTGTGTTCCACGCCTCCCCCTGCTGGTTGCCTGAGTGACATTTTTGAACAGAACATGGCAGAGCTTGGGTAGAAGATGAAGGACAATGTTGGCATGTTGATGTGGCCCATGCAAACTGTTCTGATAATATGGTATCCTTAAATATAGTTGTTTCTCCTTCAGGAATAACTACATCTGCAATAACTAACTCCTGGATAGAGTCATATGAATAAGAGAATTGACTGTCCTACTGAATATAACTGAATCTCAGAATAAAACCCTGCTTTTTTAATTGCTTACACGTGTCCATTTGTTAACATTGCATTTGGATGAAACAATGGTTCTAAACCCATTAAATTTAGTGAAAGAGAGGAAGCTTCAATGAATGGAGCTCCTTCTTTTCCTGCCCGAATACACTACCTAGAGAGAGCTTGAAAACAAAGAGAAAGTTTATCAACATAGTCATGTAATATTTCAAATTAGATGTCAAAGAGAAGTCTTCGCTTTTCATGGGGAACTACATGTGTTAGTTAAAGCTTAAAACTCTTCAAATGTAAATCAGATTGATAGGAATTTAATTTATTGTGCAGAAACTAAAGGCCAATTTTGAATATAATATATTTGATTATATTCTTAGTACTCTTTCAATGTGAGATAGGAGTATAGGTGAAAATAGATTTAATTAATCATTTAATAAGAGCTTACTGTTTTTAAAATAAATATATAGTACTGTAGTTCTATAAGACATAGAGCTGATGAATTCATAATCTCATTTAACAGTTTAGATACCATAGGAAAGAAAATGGAACCATTCATCTAGATATTTCAATACCTTTGTCAAGGGCAATTCCAAAGAGTTCTATAGTTAGCAATTCTCTTCTTGTTAGCCTTGCCTCCTGAGTGTTTCTTCCCCTTGGCTTCTTTGCTAGAGTCTGATGACTTCTTGAGAGCTGGCTGCTAATTCTGCACACTAAGTCCACCCAACTCAACCATTCCCTCATTCTCCAACTTTTATCTTGGGCAACCATAATATTCCTATAGCTATTCTAATGCAGATCTGAGTGCCAGCCACTTCAAGAAGGGCTGATAGATAAATTTTAGGATAAGCTCTTTTCTCTTCCTGATGGAAATCTAGGCTTAGAGTTCTACAGGGAATACTAAGGCCATAATTTCCTAAACATCTTTTGTGCAATAAAAATGTATTGCAAAAATTTGGGTCAAAGAGTCAATTAAGTTTTGGAAAATCTACAAATCATATTTCCATCTTAAAAATGTACAAAACCCTTTAACAAATGAAGCATGCCTAGAAGTGGCGTAGTAATGAAGCCTGGTGTTTACCAAACCTATTTGAACACCACATTTTAAAAATAACTATTTAATGGCAGGTAGGGCTCAACAGACTTGACAATAAATTAACCAGAGAGCTGAGTTTGCTGGTTCCAGAAAATTTGTAATTGTTAGAATAGAAAGTGTTGTCTTTGAACTACATTATACTGCCTGGCCCACGTTGTCCATGAGTCTGAGTGGGATGGGCACCTCTTCCTCTCTGTGCCAGAAATTCCCCCTTTGCCTTAAAGAGGAGGGCTTGGTTCTGCCTGCAAGCAGTCCTAGAGCTGGCTGATTCGGATGGAAAATCAGCCAGTCTCTCTTCTCCTGGAGGAATACGATTGGAGGTGCTCAAGCAGTGGGTGGCCCAAGTATCAATCTTTTATGAAAATTTGGTCTTGCTTGTGGCATAAGCAAATTAATAAACATAAGGCAATGATCATTACATGGAATATAATCACATATAGAGCAAAACCTGTTTATAACTTACTGTCTTTATCTGCCTCCTACAGATTTAATGTTTATTATCCAGTTCTAATTCTAAAAACAATACAGTGTTTTATAAAAAATACAGAAATTAAATCTACCATAATTCCAACACCTAGGGAAAAATACTATTAACAAATTTAGTGCCATTTCTTACTAAACGTCTGTCATTTTAAACACTTGTCTTATACTGTATAATTCCATCTTTTGCAAATTTCATTCAACATTTCAGAAGTTTCCCATATCATTCAAGAGTTTTTCATATTGCTGATTTTATTGGCCACATAATATTCCTCCCAGATATCATTTCTTTAACTTTTTCACTCTTATTAGACACTTAAGTGATTTCTATGTTTTCATTATGATGATATGACTGTGTTTTCAAGACAATTCTTTCTAGTTAGGAATGCTTACTGATGAGTATGATAATCATATTATCATTATAAAAATAGCTAATTTTAATTGAATGTTCATACTGTGCAGTTTCTCATTTAATTCTTTCAACAATACTGCGAAGTAAGTGGTATTACTATCTGCATATTACAGTCAATAAAAATGAACATAAAGAGGTTAGGAATCTGACTAGGGACTAGACACTGGTCCTCAGTTTTAATTCCTTGCAGTTTTTCTCCAGATTTACCTACAGTATATTGCTATGTACTGTTCTTATTTCCATTTGTTTAACCGTATGCTGTCTCTCTTTTCTTTCTGGGAGATTTTAAAATCTGTTCTTTTTTTTACTCTAAAATCTCAGAATAAAGTGGTTTGATGGGTATCTTCTTGCATTCATTGATTTCAACAAAACACAGATCATTTAAATTTGAAAATTGCTCTTTTTTCATTATGGAATAGTTTATTACTTTATTCAAAAATTGCATTATCTCCATTTCTTCCCATTCTCTCTTTATGGAACTCCCGTTATGAAGCTTCTGTACCTTTTAAGAAATATTTAATTTATTTTTATCTTTTCTTTCTATCATCCCTTTCCTTTGTGTTTTTGTTCTAATTTCAGGAGAATTATATTGAAAATATTTTAATGTCTTCTATTAAAGTTTTTAAAATTTGGGCCTCATAATTTTAATTCCCATGAGTGTTTTTTTTTAAATCGCATGTTATTCTCATTTCAAAGATGTGCTGTTCCTTCAAATTATGCTTATTAATAACAGTTTTCATAAAGCTTGCTTTGGGCTATTTATCTTCTTGCTCAAAATAATTCTTTTCCTGTTTATTTTGGGCTTTGGCCTTGATTTTAGAGACTTGTTGAAATATCCTGTGACCCTTGCCTTCAAATGCCGCTTTGAATTAAGGACTCCATGGGAGATCCAGGTGCAGGACCAGGACTTTTCCATTGATAAAAGCATTGTAAAGTGATCGAACAGAGTCACTTCTCTCCTTCGGCAACTCCGCATGTCAGAAGTAAGAAATATCTTTCTCTAGAGCGATCTTTCCAGAAAACAATCTTCCACCTTTTTGCTTTGGTGACTGAAAGGGCACACATAGTCCTGATGGCCCTGGTTCTTGGAGGAATGGGTTTGAGAGTCTCATGATTCATGTGCCCATTTTCTCCGAATCCCAGTATCTTCAATCCACCTCAGCCCCACCCTCTAAGTATCTTGAGTTTAACTTCTCCAGAGAGTAGACATCTGCCACCTTTAGGGGTGGAAGAAAGAGGGCCATCAGGCTGCTTACTTGATGAGACGGTGATCTGAGGCTTCAACTTCGCTGTAGACAGCCTACTTTCACTTAGATTTGAAATTCAAGTCTCAGCCCCCCTCACTCGCCTCTTGATGCATCCTCATTTTAAGGTGTTTTGAGGCCCTCTGGAGTAAATTTGGGCTTTTCGCATGATCCCTCTCTGCAGGTCCTGTTTTCAAGCTTTCCCCACTCTGCTAGTTAGAAAAGAAGTTATTTAAACATGGAACTACTATATAGATTATTTCTTCCTTTCTCATAGTTAGAGGAAAAGGTCATAATGTGTTTTAAAAAGTAATTCACATTCTGAACCATAAAAACCTTTGCTCCAGAGTTCATAGGGATTTCTATTTATTGTTGCATAGGCTTGTTGCTAAGACAACCCACCCACTGCATCAACCATCCTTTGACCAGATAAACTTTGGAAAAAGAAAAGAGAAAAAAATGTAGATTTTATACTCCAGTGAGAATTAACAGAACTGTAATATTATGGTTGAATAGGAAGAGCAAAGTTGAAAAATGAAAACTGATGAAGGAAAGGCACCAGGGATAGGAAACTGTATTTTTCATGGCTTTACATAGTGTAGTTTATAGGCGGGTGCATAGCTGGCCCTTAACAACATTAGGAATTGGTCAAACATTATTAAACAACCAAGTCAATCTATTTTTCACTGCTTTCTCTTAGGCCTGTTCTAAAGCAGGTACTAAAGACTATCAAAGGCCAAAGTTAGCCCTGACCAGCACTTTGACAAAATTTTTAAAGAGACAGTGAACAAATCTATTAGCACACTGAAGCCTTTCACAAGTGGCTAGAGAACCCATCCGTATATCATAATACATAAAAACCATTGGTAAGTGTCTGTCTTGCAGTGATTTGCTGGCTAAAGCATAATATATGACAGCATTTCTCCAACTTTACTTTGAGTTCAATTTATATCCCTGTAACGAGAATAGCTTTTGGAGTCACAAAATTGTATAAAGAGCCAAATTCTGCTGTCACCTAGAAGTCCTGTGACTCGGATTAATGATTATTTCTGAGCTTCAGCTTACCTCAAGGTGGTAAATGAGAATAATAACAACTTTGCACTGTATCCTCTGAATTTCTTACTCCAGCATCAGCACACCCCCCTTTCTCCCCAACCCTTTCATTGAAAGTTCCCTCCACTTCCTTGCCCTAACTGAGTGCCAGCAAATCCCCTGTGAGCACTTGCCATCAAGCAGAAGGTATTTACTTTCACGCATTCTTAAAAGCCCACACCTGGCATGTGAAGTGGGCAACTTCCTGCTTTCCACGGGCGCTACGTGCGTCATTACCTCTCCCCTTACTCCTCTAGGAGGTTTCACTACTTGAGATCTATTCCTTTAGCATTTAACACTTTGCTCCCTCATCACTGCTGGCTTTTACTGACCTCCTTGTCATTTTCTTTCGGTTATTGACGTTTAAAAGACCTGGGTCACAATCTCCTCATCACACCTTTCCTGACAGGATGTTGAGTTATTTTAATATTTACAAGAACAGCTCTTCAATACTCTTGACTTCTCAACCCCTTGGGCCCTGTCTCACTCCAACACCATTTTGATGAATCTCTCAGGATGCTTTTTAATTGCTCTTTAGCCCAGCCAGAAAAGAGACTAGTGCTCGAGGAAGCGTGGATGAGAGCCAATGACAGTTAGTGCTTTTTGCCAAAATTTATGTGTTAAATGCAGGAAAAGATTCCAAAAGTAAAAGTAATTTCAAATCAAGATTTCTTTCTTCAACTATAAATACTCTATTTTTGATAGGTCCTACAATCTGAAGGCGGGATTAAGAACTGTCTGCACCCACAAAAACGTTTAACCATGAAAGAAAACCAGTGTCTTTCCGTGAGCAGAAAACATTGTGTGAGGTTTTATGCAGACCCAAATTTGTCTCTTTAATTTCTCATGGACTGAAACTGTATAGAATGTTCTGAAGTTGAACTAAATATATGTATGTTGCCTTACGAATTTCTCAAAACAGATTTTAACTCTAAGCTGCAATCAAGTCAAACAAAGATAAATAATAAAAAAATGAATGCAGGCTGGATGCGGTGGCTCACGCCTGTAATCCCAGCACTTTGGGAGGCCGAGGCAGGCAGATGACCTGAGTTCAGGAGTTTGAGACCAGCCTGACCAACATGGAGAAATCCCATCTCTACTAAAAATACATAATTAGTCGGGCATGGTGGCGCATGCCTGTAATCCCAGCTATTTGGGAGGCTGAGGCAAGAGAATCACTTGAACCCAGGAGGCAGAGGTTGTGGTGAGACAAGATCGTGCTATTGCACTCCAGCCTGGGCAACAAGAGTGAAACTCCATCTCAAAAAAAAAAAAAAAAAAAATTGCAGCATTTCCTTGGCATCTGTAAATTTAACGTCACTTGTTTTGATTCATCTCAAGCCACCTACAAAGTCCATAATATGTAATGTTAATTAATTTGCATGGTGTTTAATGACACCTACCAAAGAGAGCTGTTGTAGCAATGAAGTGCCATAATAAACATGAAGAGAGTTGCCGACTTTAACTTTGAGTATGTCAGGTAGTTGGGCAGAAGTGGCCTCTTGAGGTTGAATGAGCTGAGCAAATCACCAAGAGCCACTTCTCAATCACCTTTCAAGAACCCAAGAATTCCTACGTTTTACCTTCAAATTATACCTGAATTCAACTGCTTTTTCTTGCCTGTAACACAACTGTCCTCCTATAAAGAATAACCTGTATCTCTTGACTGGACGGTTGCAGAAGCTTTTCAATAGGCTTTGTCTCCTGTTCACAAAATGTCTGTTTTCCAGATAGTAGCTGTAGTGATGCATGTATAAATATAAATGTGATTATGTCACCACACACACACACACACACACACACACACACACACTCTCTTCAAAATCCAGCAGTCACATCATACCACAAAAGAAAAACCTTCAAGCTCTTTATCCTGACTGAGAACTTCTGCCTGATCAGGCCTCTGGCTACCTTTCCGTTCTTATTCGCTGTCACTTGTCACATCTAACACTTTATTTTATATATAAACTTAGGTATATATTGTGAATCCTGTCATAGGGGATTATATGTGTGTATATATATATATTTTATATATGTAAAATAAAGTTATATTATATACACACATCACGTGTGTCATCTCTCTTACCCACTAGAATGTAAAATTCATTGGGACAGGGAGTTTTTGTCCGTTTTTTTACTGCTGTCAATCTGTTGCTTAAAACAATGCATGGCCCACAGGAAGCCTCAAAACGTAAGTGTTGAATGAATGAATCAGTCTCCTAGGTCCGTTTCCTTTGCTGCACCTCAGCCATATTCTCTCATGGTTACATCCTGGGTCTAGCTATCACCAGAAACTATCTCCCTTCAGAACACAAATGTCCTATTGATATTGTTCATTTTCTCAGCTGGTCTCATAGAAACACTACTTCAATTATTTTCAGACCCTCAATCCATCGACCCCAGCACTGACTCCAGATCTCACTTCCTCTTAGTCCAGCTTCAATTTAAAGATGCATCACTATAATTACTCCTTTGTACCAACCTGCAATCCTTTTGTGTTTCCATTACATGTCCAGAAAATCTACAAATTGAGAGATAAACTTTTACTTTCTTTGTATCTATATTCAGGCAGTGAAGTTTGCAAGAAAAAACTTGAAACTGACCAGATTGGTATCACAACAAATTCATGACGTTGAACTGCAAATGGGTGCTCAATACTTCCTGGAAATCCCACGCTTTTTTTTTTAAGTGTACTTTTATATTTTTAGAAATGAACATTTCATGCATTTTCCTTCCCCCCAAGTCTGCTGTTCTCCTTAACCCCCTTTCCACTCCCAGTTAAGAACACGGTGTAATATCCCACTAAAATACTGAAGGCCTCACAAAAGAAACACACCACCTATTCTTTTTTTTTTTTTGTATATGTTTAAAGTGTTCAACATGGTGTTTTGATATACTAAAGCATAGCCAAATAGTTGCTGTAGTCAAGCAAATTCACATATCCATCATCTCAAAGTTATCCATTTTGGGTTTTTATGTGTGTGTGTGTGTGTGTGGTAGGAATACATGATATCCACTCTTAGCACATTTTCAATATATAATGCAATTTTATAATTAGAATTCACACTTGTATGTGCACTCTAAAAAAAGTGAAATATATAAAAACAGAATAAGATGGTACTTACCAGGCATAGGGGCTGGGAGGAAATGTGGAGATGGAAGTCAACGGGTCTAAAGTCACAGATATGTGGGATGAGTAAGTTCTACGCCGCACATACTCATGACTAAATCTCTAAACCTGACCTGAATTTGCTTCCATTTTCTCCTTTGTTCTTGTTCAAAGGAGAAATGTCCTGGCAAGTCCAATATTCCATATGCTTTATTACACCCTAAATCACCTCATTAAGGGCTTTACGTCCATGGGTATCTCCTCTCTTGCCTTACCGCTCTTACTCTATGGAATTATTGCCAGAAGTATAGAAATCTACTCCAGAATTCCCCAGATTTAAATACAGCTCTTCTTTCTTCACATCCTTTTCTAACTATGACACCATTTCTCTACTTCCCTTCTTGAATTTTTGGAAGCATTTTCTGCAAACCCGTTGTCTATCACTTCACCCCCTAATCACTGTCCCACACTCTCCCATGAGAATTTGGTCCTCATCAATCAATAAAAGTTATTCTTGACAAGATCATATCTACTATTGCTAATTCGACTGGATGTTTTTCCAGTGCTTATCCCGTTAAATAGTCTTGTCCCTTCTCTCATACTCCACTTTCATCTCCTGTATTCTGTGAAATTTTCTCTTCTTATTTTTTACTTGGCCACTTCTCTCTTCTTCAGCTCATTCTTTTGCATAAGGAGTCCTTCCCTACTAATAAAACTCTAAGCATTGGAATCCCTAAGGAGTTAGCCTGTACTCCATTTCGTTTCAACGTCTCTTTCAATTTATCTTTTTAATTTCGCTTCTTGTTATGGCTTTAAATACTATCTATATGCTGACAATTCCAAACTTTTCTCTCTAGCCTAAACCTTCCCACGACTGCTACTATTAATTGCTTACAAGATATCCACAACTTATAGGCTTCTCGAAATTAGCATGTTCAAAACAAGAGACAAATTTGTCTTTTTGTTAATACTTACCATTTCCGTAAATAGCAATATCATCCACTCATACTAGTTGGTTAAGCCAAAATTCCAGGAGTCATTTCTGAATGTATAATTTTCCTCACTGACTACAGCCAAGCAATTACTATGAACTTCACCTCTAATGCTTGTCTAAACTCTCCCTTTGTTTTCCCATCTCTGCTTCTATCACTGCAGTCCAGGTACAATCATCTCTTTCCTGCACAACTGCAGACAGCTTCTTTTCTCCCTGCTTCTGTGTCGGATCTCCATGGTCCATTCGGCATACAATAGACAAAGTGATTCTTTAGTAATGTGGATAGAATCACATTGCTCTTCTTATGAAAACTCCTCTAATTGTGTTCTACTGGACCCATAATAAAATTGAAACCCCTTACCATGGTACAAGGGGCCTACATATAATCTTTTTGGGCTAGTCTCACAGTCTTCATCTCAGATTACCCTCATCTATGCTCACTAGCCTTGGCTCCATTTGAACTTCTTTGTTTCTTGAAAACTCTGCTAATTCTAGCCTTAGGACATTTCCCTTGTTATTCCCTCTGCCTGGAATACTTTCTCCCAGTTCTAAGATGGCCAGTTTGTTCTTCTTATTCAGCTACCAACTAAAGTATCAGTCTCTTAAAGAGTATTCCCTGACCACATACATTTCTTTGGTATTAAACCTTGAGAGTTTTTAAGTTTCCAATATCAGGGTCATCATTCACTTTTTCCTACATAATCTAAAGTTCAATTACTGGCTTACCATTAAGCTTTTGTCCACAACATAGTAAGAACAGAAATTTGTTCAAGTAGTTGAAAACTCCAGTTCTAGAATATTTCTGGTTATTATTGCCATTTCTTGCTTTATGGATGAAACATAATTGGATCTTGACAACATGATTACAATCAAAGGATTCACACAAGTGCACATAATTGATGCAGCTGAGCTTCTGGCTCTTAGCCACATTCAAGAGGTATTGATGAAAAAGAACACGAGGTTCCACTGCATTTTGATCAACATTAAGCAAGTGCAAATTAGTTGTCTGGGTTTTTCTTCTCATTCTTATGAGCAGCTTGGTTCCGATTGTGTTAAAAGCGATCACTGATCACCTGAAAAACCATAGTACATTGATAAATGAGTTTCAGCTTGATGCTATTTTGTATATAAACAGACTAATTTGCAAAACTTTAGACATCACAGATTGTTCATAGGGTAGTAGACTAGTTTAATTACCTTTCAAATTATCAATCAGAAACACAAACCAATATGAAAATAGTGGGAAAATAAGAACTACAATGACAGCCATTATAACAGGGAACTCGGTTGTCTCAAGCCAGTTTAACCAACAAGACTGGTTTAAGGGAGGATGATGAGCAAAATACTCATAATTTCAAAAAGTGGTCAGACACAAAATAAATACTGAGTGACTTTTCCACTGCCTGAGAGATTGGTTGTCTGGAGAAGAACCTTACACAAGCACTATGTAACGCGGCATCATGCCGGAGAAGAATGCTGTGAAATATACTTGCACACTTGTCATGAGACTTTTTATTTGGCCAGTTAAGGTAGGAGAGTTTTGTTAAATGCCTGTGCATATATATTTGTGTCATTCTTCTAAAGAAGCATTAACTTTTTTTTAATGGTACTACTCAGAAGAACAAAAAATAATTGACTAAAGCATAATATTCTTTCTGTGTAACTGAGAAAAAAATCAAGAGTATCAAGTATAGCGAAGATATGGTGATGATGTAAGTACTCTCAAAACTCTCATACACCTGCTCAGATTCTAGGTTGGTTAGACTTTTTAAGTTTTAGACTTCAGAATTAAAACTCTCTGTCTCTCTCTCCCTCTCTCTGTCTCTTTCTCTCTCAAACACACACACACACACACACACCCCCACCATTAAAATCTACCATTATAAGAACATTTACATGTGCACAAATATTCACCACAATATTGTGGTGACAACACAACGCTGGAATAGAAATGTCCACCAAAAAACAGTCATTGAAAATATGGTACATCTACTGAGTGAATTGGGAAGCAGGGAAAAAAAGGAGATGGGGGAATAGTAATCCTTATAATATAAATCCTTGTATTTGTGTAAACACTAAAAGATTAAAAAATGACCTGTAGGCATATTTGAATGTACATAGGTAGTGAGAGAAGTGATGCTAGGGAACAAATATATGCTCTATAGTTCAACTTACGCAACTTATGTCAAAGATAAATAAAGCTGGATACTAGTTTAAATGGTGAGGAAAGATTTTATTCAGTAATAAGTATTGCAGTAGGGAAAAGAGTTCAGCATGAACTGAACTCATCTTTGATTTGTACAGAAGTGACTGAGCATTTTAGGGGGAGAATCAAGAATTAGGGAGCAGGGTGAGTAGGGGCTTAGTGGAGTCAGGGAAGTGTGAAATTACAAAGGATTACAAAGGGTTGCTCAGTGTACATTCAATTAGGCCAGCCGTGTCTGTGAGGTGGCAATTGTTGAAGTTAGGATTCTGTCCTCCCACAAGGACTGGGAGAGACAGACTCCATCCTCAGGCGTTGGCTGAAACAAGAAATAAATTCTTTTTGGCAGCCTTGAGTTTTCTTAGGCTGGCACTTTAAGGTGGGGTAAGGTCATCTTAGGGATGTTGCTTTGATCTGTTTTACATGTGGCTTTGCATGAGGTTTAGTTGGTGGAGGAAAGGTAGAATCATGCACGTTTTATGATGCCTCACGTAGAGTTCCTCTGAGAGAATACAAAAGCCTCCTATTCCAGGCCGGGCGCAGTGGCTCACGCCTGTAATCCCAGCACTTTGGGAGGCCGAGGCGGGCGGATCACGAGGTCAGGAGATCAAGACCATCCTGGCTAACATGGTGAAACCCCATCTCTACTAAAAATACAAAAAATTAGCCGGGTGTGGTGGCAGGCGCTTGTAGTACCAGCTACTCGGGAGGCTGAGGCAGGAGAATGGTGTGAACCCAGGAGGCAGAGGTTGCAGTGAGCCAAGATTGTGCCACTGCACTCCAGCCTGGGCCACAGAGCAAGACTCTGTCTCAAAAAAAAAAAAGAAAGAAAAAAAAAAGCCTCCTATTCCAGAGCCCGCTCCACGAGGGACTTCTCTTAGACAAATACCACAATAGAATTGGATTTTAGTGCTTCTGACAAAAACTAGGCCAAAGTTTAGAACTAGTAAGACTGAGGTTACTGTGGACTGAAGGGCCTTCTCCTAGCTCCCCTCATGCTGGAGTCACATTTTGACCTGAGGGAGGCTTGGTGTGGTGTTATCTCCTTCCCCTCTTCACAGTCACCACCAACACTCAAGAACCAGAGTCACGGCAGTCTGCTCATGAAATAGGGAAAGAAGAGTTAGTTGAATCGTTTTCTTAAGTCACAAAAGAATGTTGGGTTTTTTTGTTAATTAGCTGTTATTACATAAGGATTTTTTTTATTTAACTGGAAGTTGAAATTCTCAATAAACATACCTCAGAACAACTACCACCTCTCTCTGTAAAATAAGTACACAACCTAGTCAGAAAGAGAAGTTAGTGACATCTGGTTGCCAGGAATAAATAAAATCTCCCATCTGGTGAAAGACTTGAGTTTTCACTTCCTATTCAGATTGTCACTATAACTGCAGCTGGATGACAATACCCTGCATATTATGAGCAACCTGCCCGGATCTGTTTGGCGTAGCAGCATCATTCAGTCGCACTGATTAAAAATAGATATTTCTTGCTATGCTGAGATCTAATCATCTTTATTTCACAAGGTGATGATTTATGATACACCAGATGGATAAATAAAAATACTTTAGGTAAGGACAAGGTGTAATCAACTGTCTTTTTCTCTAAAATGTATTCTATCTTATCTATTCATTATTTACATTTCCATGAAACAACAGTGAAAATTTGGGTGGTAACAATCTTGTTAAATGTAAAATACAGTGTGAAAGTGCTCTAAAATAGAATTTGATGTTTAAGGGAAAAGTCATTTTTTTCAAGTATAATTTATTTAATTAATCATATTTATCCACTTTTACTCTGACTTCTCTCTGATATGAGATATTGTACCTTGTCTAAACACCTGCTTAGATGATTCTAAGTCCTAAGAGAGTTGCTGGAAAGTAATGACATTACCCTCCTCCCCCAAGCAAATAACTGGAAACTTGCTGTTGTATCCTTTGATTGAATCAAAGGTTAATTAACTTTGATGAATGGTTGCACTAATTGGTGACACATTCCATTTTACTATTTTTCCAGAACTAAATATTTGAGAAGTAAACAGATTTTAAATGACTGAGCAGTTGCTAGATACATACAACTACAAAAAGATTTCTATATGTATTTAATTAAATTGAACTTAAGCCATCCTGTAATGTTTATTTCAACAAAGAGCTCACTCTGTGATCACTTTTAGAATATTTGTGTGACCTGAAACATCTTTTAGGTACAATCAGCATTCAAACCATCATTAGACTTTACTGTTTGTGTATCATTAGCGTCTGTAAAATATGTTAACACTGGGCCAATGATACCAAAGAGATTCATTTCACTTCATTGCTCCTATCTCGTATTGCCAATTACCAATACACTGCGTGAATTATTTATCTTCTCATGTTGGCTTTACATCAAATATTTTACCACTTCCATATATAACAAATCTCAAGGGTAGCTTTACAAATATTTTCTTCTTTTCTTGAGCAAAAATTCTTGGAGACTGCTGACAAACTTCTTAAATAAATACAAAGCAAAACTGAGATAAAAGGAAATCATGCCACATAGATGATTAAACTATTTCAGAAAATGACAGAGGGCATTTCAATCAAATGTTGAAGATTCTGTAGTTCTACTGTATACGCAATTAACTAAAGAAAATGTAGGGCTTTTACGTTTGTTGGGAATGTTTGTCTCTTTTTGATATATACACTTAACCAAATCAATATAAGTGGATGGGGAAACATTAGCAGGAGCTCACCTTGGCTGCAGGATTTTTAAAGGACGTGGAAATAAGTCTGTAATAGGAAATAGAAACGACACTGTCCCATGTCTTCAAGGTACCGTACTCTCACATCAACTTTATTAAGAACATTGTTTTCTCCTGTGGAAATGTACTTAATATTCTTTTTTGTGAATTAAAAAGTCAATGCCATTCTTAAGTATTTTACTGAATATCAGTTGTTCATACAAAGTGAAAGATTTTCAAATAAAACAGGAAGAAAGCTTATGTGCATTAGGACAGCATTTGAGTCTCTGTCATTCACGCACTGATCATCCAGCCTGAATTTTCCTTGCCTTTTTGCATGTTTCCTTTTTTCTAAAACAGCTCAGTTAATAACTACTGACCTCTCCATTAATTCTTGCCTGTGGCACTCAAGTCAAATTTTACCATGCATAGAGTTAAGTGGAAAGCTTTGTTAAAAATATGGATTTATTAGTTTCAACTCCAGATATTTTGATTCAATAAGTTTTGAGTGGAGACCAGGAATCTGACTCTTTTAAAATAAGCATCCCTAAACAATTTTAATGAAATTAGAATATAGACCATACATTGAGAAACATTGAAATTTTAAAAAAATTAAAGAAATCCAACTTTGTATTAATCCCAATTGAAGACTTACTAGCAAACTTGTACTAACATGTAAAGCAAAGAGTGTACAACAACATCTAATGGAAACTATCTGTTTTGATTGGGTTGGAAACCATCTGTTTTGATTGGCTTGGAAACCAGGAGATCCAACATAATCAGTTATGGGCTTTTCAATTTTAATCAGACTTTGGTTAAAATATTTTTTCTGGAATTCAGACTGCTACTATTGACTAAAATTAGACACAAGAAAATAATTTTAGATACAAATAAACCACTAAAATCAAATTTTATAAAGAAGACGAGATGAGAATTGACTTGTATACTGTATTAGTCAGGGTTCCCTAGGGGGACAGAACTAATAGGAGATACATATATATATATATATGCACACACACATATACACATATATATACATATACATGTATATACATATGTGTGTGTGCATATATATATACACACACACATACATGTATATGTACAAATATACATGTGTGTGTATATATATATATGGAAGTTTATTAGGGAATATTAAACTCACATAATCACAAGGTCCCACAATAGGCCATCTGGAAACTGAGGAGCAAGGAGCCAGTCCAAGTCCCAAAACTGAAGAACTTGAAGTCTGATGTTCAAGGACAGGAAGCATTTAGCATGGGAGAAAGATGTAGGCTGGGAGGCTAAGCCAGTCTAGCCTTTCAAGTTTTTCTGTCTGCATTATATTTGCTGGCAGCTAAATAGATGGTACCCACCCAGCTGGTGGGTGGGTCTGCCTGTTCCAGTCCACTGACTCAAATATTAATCTTCTTTGGCAACACCCTCACAGACACATCCAGGATCAATACTTTGCATCCTTCAATCTAGTCCAAGTTGACACTCAGTATTAACCATCACATATATTTTATATATCCAGCAGGCAAATTGATTAACATGCACTAAGGAAAAATATGTACAAGCTAGTTAGCATTGTCACATCATTTGTTTGCTTTAAGAAACACATGCTCATCAAATAATTTGCTTTCCAGTGTAGAGTCTTAATGGAAAACACTTTATTTTCAATTTTAAAAGTGCTGGAATCTATTGTAGAAACTAGCAAGTAGGGGGGTTCTTCATATTTGTTATTTTCAGGAACAAACGGAAAAATGTCCAAGGTTGTCTTCATCAGTTCAAACTAACTGAATAAATAAGTGAAAACATTCAGAAATGGACTAACATATGGAACAGGCTTTGTTTCCAGTTAACAAAAATAATTCGAGAAAATATAAACTAAGGATTATCAGAAGATGAAGAAAAGTGTAGCCCTAAGCTTCAAGAGGGGTTTTGTGTGTCCCAGTATTAGGGAGAAGTATAAGTAGGAAAGAAAATTTGCAAGACACATTCGGTTAATTGTGAAATAGTACTAGAACAAGTCCTGCTCAGAGCTGTGTCCTATTATCCAATACCCTGAATTCTTTCCCTTAACTTCTGCTTCCTCCTCCCATGTACATTTCATATACTGAGTTCTTTCCCTTTTTTGCCTATTTACAGTAAGAAATTATCTTAATCATCTACATAAAGATAACAACATGTGACAAATAAGAGTTCTTTCAAAGCACTGAGAACCTATAGTATCATAGGACAAAGTTTAGGAGCTTCTGTTTCAAAAGAATTAATTCAGTTCATATGTGAAGTGATGCACTGAGATTCAAACCCAGCCCATCCTGATGCCAATGTTCACAATCTTCCCACGGCCTCATCCCCCATCCCTGAATACCTTTCTGGGTGTTATCAAAAGATCTGGTTTTATTACATTTCATGGTGAGATATAGGACTACTTAAGTGGCTTCATCTCTTTGATAACTAACTTGTGGCACCCCAAATCTAACAACTTAATAAAAAGGAGTCAAACCGGCCTGACACGGTGGCTCACGCCTGTAATCCCAGCGCTTTGGGAGGCTGAGGTGGGCGGACAACGAGGTCAGGAGATCGAGGCCATCCTGGCCAACATGGTGAAACCCCCATCTCTACTAAAATACAAAAAGTTAGCTGGACATGGTGGTGCACACCTGTAGTCCCAGTCCCAGCTACTCAGGAGTCTGAGACAGGGGAATCGCTTGAACCCGGGAGGCAGAGATTGCAGTGACCCGGGATCACGCCACTGCACTCCAGCCTGGTGACAGAGCAAGACTCCATCTCACAAAAAAAAAAAAAAAAAGAAACAAACAAACAAAGAAAAAAATGGAAGTCAAACCAGTTATTTTTATCAACTAGATCATAAATTAGGTCATTTTTACTAAACTTGGTTTAGTAAATCAATCAAAACATAATCAACATTAATACACTGACTGATTAGTTAATTGCTTGATAACATGTGACCCGGTTAAGTATAATTACCCTATTTCTCTGCTGATATTTTTATCAGTGGAGATATTTCTATCAGGTAATCTTTGAAGTCCTCAGATGTAAAATGATATAAATAATAATAGAACAATAGTAATAGATAGTATTTATTGTGTATTGTTTGTACGACAGTGATTGTCTTAAGCATGGATTAATTCTAAACCTCACAAGGTCACGGAGCAGGTACTAGTTTTATTTCCATTTTGCAGCTGAGGAAACAGGACAGAGTAAGTAAGTGACCTGCCCAATGTTTAACTATTAGGAAACAGTAGACGCAGATTTGAAAACACTACTTTTACTCCATAGCTCACACTCTCGACTCCTGAGCCTAATCAGTGGTACTGCTCTCCCTCCATGAGTTCACTGAATCTTCCTCTTAATGAAATCTCCTTCAAATGAATTAAGAAGAGAAGGGGCTGATATTTCACCTTAGCCATACCAGGAAACAACCAGCCCCAATTCTCAAATTCACCAAAGATGTAAAAATGAAAAACTCTGGAGGTTTTGAAGTAAAAAATGCATAATATTCTGCAAGAACTGTAAATAGATCTTCATTTGTGCCCCCTTGCTTCTTGTGCTGATATTTGATTGTCATCGATAACAGTGTCAGAGCAGTCTGTGCAACTGTAACACAGAAGGCTTGGAAAAAACACAAAATAAATAATTTCACAGTTACTCCAAATCACTGTCATGGTGCTTAAATCAGACACAATCATGACATCACCTTGTATACCTAGCATAGGCAGGGAAAGAGATAATCCCAATATAAGAAATAAGGAGACATAAGAGGTGTCGACCCCTTTAATTACAAAGTCTTGCAATTAATTCTTTTTTTTTTTTTTGACAATTGTTACTTAGTTTTTATTTCATAATCATAAACTTAACTCTGCAATCCAGCTAGGCATGGGAGAGAACAAGGAAAACATGGAACCAAAGGGAACTGCAGCGAGAGCACAAAGATTCTAGGATACTGCGAGCAAATGGGGTGGAGGGGTGCTCTCCTGAGCTACAGAAGGAATGGTCTGGTGGTTAAGATAAAACACAAGTCAAACTTATTCGAGTTGTCCACAGTCAGCAATGGTGATCTTCTTGCTGGTCTTGCCATTCCTGGACCCAAAGCGCTCCATGGCCTCCACAATATTCATGCCTTCCTTCACTTTGCCAAAGACCACATGCTTGCCATCCAAGCACTGAGTCTTGGCAGTGCAGATGACAAACTGGGAACCATTTGTGTTGGGTCCAGCATTTGCCATGGACAAGATGCCAGGACCTGTATGCTTTAGGATGAAGTTCTCATCTTCAAATTTCTCCCCATAGATGGACTTGCCACCAGTGCCATTATGGCATGTGAAGTCACCACCCTGACACATAAACCCTGGAATAATTCTGTGAAAGCAGGAACCCTTATAACCAAATCCTTTCTCTCCAGTGCTCAGAGCACGAAAATTTTCTGCTGTCTTTGGAACCTTGTCTGCAAACAGCTCGAAGGAGACGCGGCCCAAGGGCTCGCCGTCGACGGCAATGTCGAAGAACACAGTAGGGTTGACCATGGCTAGTAGTACAGGACTTTCCTCGGCGGCAGCGTCTGCAAAGCGCGCAATTAATTCTTAATCACAACATTTTGATAGTAATCAGACATTCTCATATACAAATTCTGATATGTGTATACATATATATATCATACATATATACACATATGTGTTTTCCCCCCAGAGCATAATAAATGCAAGTTAATATGCTCTAAGTAACTTGAGTTTAGCTTAACATTAGTCATTCCATGATTCTCTGTAACACAGTGATATTCTCCATAAGCACTAAGGCACTGATTTTTTCATCACATATGCATTAGTTACCTACCCTGTACCAGAAATAGGGATGATAAATATACATTCAAACAAAATACGCTTTACTTTCAAAGAGCTCAGAGATTGATTGAGGAGACACAAAGTCAGCTACGTGCTATAGGAGTTGTGGTCATTCATTTAACACACATTTATTGAACAATTTTTATTGAATAATTGAACAATTATTGAACATATATTGAACAATTATTACCCAGGAAAAAGGATGCTAGGAATGCAAAGGTGATTCAGGCACAATCCTTTTTTCCAAATTGCCCACAAGCAGGTAGAAGGTCTAAGGGACCCTGGGAATTGAGCTACTAATTCTTGAACTGTCACTGGAAGGACCCTCAGGGGGAAAGTTACCTGAGCAGAGCTGGGAAGATAATTAGAAACTTTCTAGCAAGATGAAAAAGAAGCTCATTGGACAGAGGATGATTTGCATGCCTTAAAGTGTGACAGTATCAATAAGAATATCATAGACTCTCTGTGTGTGGCTCAATGGCAGGAGACACTGTTGGAGAGTCTGAGCCTTAAATGTGAATGGCATTCTCTGCAGTGGCTTCTAATTAACCCTTCTGAGCAATTGAGACTGGCAGCCATTTCTTTCCTATGTCAAATCTACTCAGATGTCTTGTCCTCCAGCATCATTGGGAAACTAGTAGGAAATGTAGGGATGCAGAATGTCTGGCCTGCCCCAGACCTAGTGAGTCAGATCTGCATGTTCTTCTTGCATATTCAAGTTTGAAAAGTGCACCTCTGGGCTGGTGATCCTAAACATTTATTGTACCCTGGAATCATCTGCGGCACTTAAAAAACAATACTCATGCTTCAGCCCACCCCCTAAATCAGTCAATTGATTTGATTACTTTTTCCCTGGGGCCAGAATATACTCATATTTTCAAGTTCTACAGGTGATTCTTATGTGTAACAAGGGTTCTGAAACACTGACAAAGGACAATATATCCTAAATATGGCAGGATGTCAAAATCACCTGTGCAGTGTCCTGACCCAGACATAATGCACCATGCTTGCTAAGGATGAATGGGCTTGACAATCTGTTTGTGTGTGGTATGTGCGCACATGTGTGAACATGGGTGTGTGTTTGTGTGAGATTCAGTTGCACCGCATCCAAGTCTGCGAAGCAATGATCAAAGAAGACATAAAGAGGAACTTGGGATCCACAGAATCTTAGTGCAAGAGGAAGACTAGGAGTTTTTATTGGAATCATAACCTGTCCCATTTCACTCACAAGGTTGTTTTGAGGAGTACTGAATTATGTAGAAGCATAACCTGTGCAAATTATAAAAGAACTATAGAATTAACAATTCGGACCTAATTTATACATTAAAAAGTCATCACATTTAAGTGCTTGTCATTGTCTTATGCTTACGTGCATGTCCAGTTGACAGTGGCAGTGGGCTCTTCTAGACATCCTCTTTCCACCACTCCAAAAACTACAGTGTCTGCTTCAAAACTGGGTTAGGGCCACCATTCATCAGTGTTGTTGGGCAGCTACACACTATCATGAAGCACAGTGTGAATGCAACGTGCTTTCTGCTCAGTGTGTGTTCTGGCATTGCCAGAGCATGTGTGGCAGACGTGGGAAGGACCATGTGGATGTAAACATGCTCCAGCGGGGACGGTGTGTGTGAATTCCCCAGAGGCAGCTGGACACTGGTAGCATCTGAGGGCATCTCATGCTAGAGAAGACCTTAACAAAAAGGGGAGTGTAGCAAGACCCGCAACAGAAAGGAGAGAGGATCAAGGCGAAACGGCTATTGACATCCATTGCTAATGTTGGCCATTAAAGATGATCTAAGTGAAAATGTCAAAGAATAAAACTTATAAGACCTTTTAAAAAATAACTCCGATTTTTATTTTAGATTCACAGAGTGAATGTGTAGGTCTGACATGTGGGGACAGTGCATTACCACCCTGAAGTTTGGGGTATACTACACATGTGGGGACAGTGCATTACCACCCTGAAGTTTGGGGTATAGATAATCCTGTCACCCAGCAGGTGAGTCCAGCAGTCAATAGGCAGCCTCTCAGCCCCCAGTCCCCTTCCTCCTTCCCCACTCCAGCAGTCCTCAGTGTCTGTTGCTCCCATATTTATGTCCATGTGTACATAAATTGATGTTTAGCTGCCACTTATAAGTGAGAACACATTGTACTGGCTTTTCTCTTCCAGTGTTAATTTGCTTAAGATAATGTCCTCTAGCTGCACCCATGTTGCTGCAAAAGATATGATTTTATTCTTTTTGATGGCTGTGTAGTATTCCATGGTGTATATGTACTGCATTTTCCTTATCCAGTCCATTGTTGATAGGCTCTATGCTAATTCCATATCTTTGCTATTGTGAATAGTGCTTCCATGAAAATATGAGCACATTTCTTTTTGGCCGATTGATTTATTTTCTTTTGGATGTATACCCATTAATGGAGTTGCTAGTTAGAACAGCAGTTCTGTTTTAAGCCACTTTGAGAAATCTCCAAACTGCTTTTCATAGTGGCTGAACTAATTTACATTCCTACCAACCGTGTATAAGGGTTTCCTTTTCTCCAAAGCGTCACCAGCCTTTGTTATTTTTTGACTCTTTAGTAATAGCCATTCGGACTGGGGTAAGGTGGTGTCTTACTGTGGTTTTGATTTGCATTTCCTTATAACAGCTTTTAATCAAAGTTTGATGATGAACCTTGAAAAGATTATTTGAACAACTTTTGCTTCTCAATATTTTTTTCTTTTTCACAGAAAGAAAATGCTTGTAAACACTATAAAAATGAGGTCTGTTTTTGTATTTTATGTCATGTCCTTCACAAAGATACTCAAAATAGAGAATTTTCACTGAAGTAGATTTGCCTGAAGAAGTCTTGAATATCTCATCCTTGTAAATAGATACATGTTCCTTGTAATGCTTTAAACTTTATATTAATAAAAGGAGCTAAGGGCACTGCAGGAGAGGCATTAAAAAAGCGCTAGAATATTCCAGAATTGTAGAGCCAGAAGTGAGCTCCGGGGAGCTGCCTTTCTACTTACTGGAAGGACTATAGCTAAGGAGTTAATCTTGAAAACATTTTCCAAGAAATAGCCATTCTGGCTCTATTTCATAAGGGACTCCTTGAAGGTTATGCTAAGCCAACACCCTTCCTGCCTGTTTTAATCTTCTTTTCATTTGTCTTCTGTGGAAATGTGTGTATCCTACTTACAAATGGCATCTCTTCACAGACTCAAAATCTGTTACTTCAGTTCCCCTACTCTGAGGGCAATTTGGCTTCATGTAAAATAAACAGTTTTTTGTTTGTTTATTTGTTTGTTTTGCTTTTTAAAAAGATTTTCACTTATTCTCAATCTTTCAATGATTTACCTCTACTCCTTGCACATAATATATTATCAATAAATATTAATTCCAGTAAATTCACTGTTGATTTGCTGTAGATTACTGGTTATGCCACATCTTCAGTTCTAAGGTCCTAAAGCAGCAGCAGATACACTCAGAAGAAAATTTAAATAATCCTGGTAGTACAAAAAAAAATGCTTCATGGTTTTAAACATATGTATTATATTGTCATCTGGCTTTTTAACCAGTCTTGTTCTGTGGAGTTTACTTTCGTGCTGAACTGGGTTTACATTTAAGGTCTACAGATACACCTTAGGATGGTCATCCCTTGTTCAGTGACTTGGGACTCTAGGAAATCTGGAGTATCTATCTGCTCAATAAAACATTATCAGATATACACTAAGTGACTGATAATTGATTGTTGGCAAATATTCCTGGTCTAAGAATCTGAGTAAACTATCTTCACAAAATTCTTTCTTTTAATCATTTTATTTGTTCATCCATTCCAGTTTAGATCACTCATAATTTTGAGTACATATTATGTACCAAGCACTAAACTGGGAATAAAATGTAAATGAATACAATCCCTGTTCTAAAGATACAATAAATATATTTGGGAAGATGCACACAAACTGGAATCATACTTAAAATTTGTGAATAAGAAGAGATTTAGTAGAATATTGTGGGAATACAGACAAAGGTTGCATAGTGAAAGTCTCAGTTGGCAGATGGGCTGTTTAGTGAATGCACAAATCATTGCTAAGGAGTGAGAAATTGTGGGAAATTTTTTTTTTCTCCAGGTGGCAACCTGTGGGTTCTCTTCTAGTCATTCCAGATATTTCTGGCAAGAAAAACAAACAAACAAAAAAAGAAAATGTGGGGTGGGGGGAGCAGGGAGGAGGAAAGTAAACAAAGGACAGGAGAGGAGGGTAGGAGAGAAGAGACCAAAGAGAATGAAAGGAGAATGAAGTGTCGAGTTCTGTCACTATTATTGTGTGGAAGTCTAAGTCTCTTTGTAGGTTTCTAAGAACTTGCTTTATGCATCTGGGTGCTCCTGTGTTGGGTGCATATATATTTAGGATAGTTGGGTGTTCTTGTTGAATGGAACCCTTTACTATTATATATTGCTCTTCTTTGTCTTTTTTTTTATCTTTGTTGTTTTAAAGTCTGTTTTGTCTGAAATTAGGCTTGCAATCCCTGCCTTTTTCTGATTTCCATTTGCTTGGTAGATTTTCCTCCATCCCTTTATTTTGAGCCTATGGGTGTCACTCCATGTGAGATGGGTGTCTTGAAGACAGCATTCCATTGAGTCTTGCTTTTTTATTCATCTTGCCTCTGCCTTTTAAATGGGGCATTTAGCTCATTTACATTCAAGGTTAGTGTTGACATGTGTGGATTTGATCCTCATTGTTGTGTTGTTAGCTGGTTATTATGCCAGCTTGTTTTATTGTGTCACTGGTCAGTGTACTTAGTGTGTTTTTGTACTGGCTGGTAACAGTCTTTCCTTTCCACATTTAGTCCTCCTTTCAGGATCTCTTAGAAAGTGGGTCTGGTAGTAACAAACTCCCTCAGCATTTGCTTATCTGAAAAGGATCTTGAGCAGGACCATCTCCTTCGAACATCTTCTGGAAAAACTTGACAGCTACTGTATCTCTAGCACGTAGACCTACAGTCCCCTCCCTCTTTTTGTTACCACCTCATGGAAATAGTATCATCACAAAACTAGCAATTTTGATGTAATTAGACATTAGGTCTCCCTTAAACCGCTTTCTAACCAAACACACTGGCAATGATTGACACTTCTGCCTTCTGATTCTGACAGGCCTTTGCAGTACTGCTGCTTTGCAATGGGGTTCACCTGCCCTCACTGTCAGACTCTACCCAAACTCACTGGGGACAGGGACAGACTCCCATTCATCCCTATAGAGCCTACTATATGGGTGAAGACTCTTTCAATTGGTTGCTTCCTGAAATTACTTCTGGAAGGAATGACTTATTCTAATTTTAACCCCAAGCTGTAATTTTGCCAGCCTCACAGACAAAATCCCATTCTGGGCTTTATTTATTTCACATTTTCTCTTATTGCTCATGCTCTGCCTGGAATTTCCTTTCCTCAGACTATGCAGAAAGCAGTATCTATACATACACTCTTCCATCTCTATTACATTTAAACCTGTTTCTCCCAAACCTCATAGTCACAGCAAATGTCTTTTAATCCTGTGGAATAGCATTTCTCAAAATGCGTCCCATAAAATAGCAGTTTGTTGAAATGCTTGGAGAAACAGGCTTATGGTCAAATAAATTTAGAAAAAAATATGCAAAGTATCTGAACAACCATATATTTAAAGAAATTGCTTTAACATCTTTCAAGGTTAGTATTCTAAAGATCAGAGTACTCTAGGTAGACTTTTAAAAATACAGATCCACGGGCTCAGCTTAGACTTGCCAAGTCAAAATGTTTGATAGTAAGTCTGAGAAGTCTTTGTTTTTTTGACTTCCTTAGTATTTATTTTGTCATCATCCAGGTCTGAATTCCAGAACAGTGTTTGAGAGTCTCTATTCTATAAAACTCTCCAAGACCCTTTTACTGATCATCTGACAACACCCCAGTAGCCCTCTATTCACCAACTAACTGTTCACAATGCTTCACAATGCCATTTATTGCATTCTTTAAAAACTCTGTAACTATGTGGTATATTTGTAAAGATGAAGGAAATGAGGAAGTGAATAGCCCCTCCAAGGAAGCCATTTTAGATTTTAATTCTTGACTACTCTCATTCTTAATTGCTTTCTTTCCCAAACCACTCTTTCCTCAACTTAATGTTAGTTGTGTATCCATTATTTCTCAGAGCCTTAGCATTCTTTGTGCACTAATGAGAAATGGTGAAGCACTGTGGACATCAGTGTTAATAACTTCTGTATACAGCAATAAATCATTAACATTTTCTTAACAGATTCATGAAATATAGTTTGTACTACTTAAGCTATTTTATTTAAAAATACAAAAAAAAATTCATTATTTTAGAATTGTTTAGAGTTTTTATCTTTATTTTTATTTACAAAAAATACTTTGAAGCTGGTAAAAACCAAGTATAAAATATATAACAAGTATAACAAGTAATCAAAATGTAAATAATAAATTACAGCCCAGTGTACAATTAACAGCACAAAAAATAACAAGACTGGTTGTCAACAGGATGGCAAGTTAATGAGGATGCATGTAATACAGACTAATTTTTAACTGAAAATGATATTTGTATCACATCTAAACTGCAGTTTCCTGAAAATTGTCAGAAATTCAAGGCAATGAAAAGATTTTTTGAGATGTTTTTAAAATGATTTGTTTCCTTCTTTATAAATTTACCTTCAAGATCATTTAGACACAGCATTTCGTAATCTTAGGCTCTCTTGCATGTCAATTTATCCTTTTAATTAAAGACACATACATTTCTCTTATAATTATTGTTTTATTGACATCTCTCTGACATGTAATACTTTCTCATATATTTATTGGTTACTTGTATTTATTTTTATCTCAATTGCAAGTTTGACTATATATATACTTGTCTTTTTTTGTTTGTTCATCTTTTTTAATTACTTTTCATTTGTTCTTCATACAAATATTGTTAGAAATCTGTGTCTATGTTGCAAATATTTCTTCTTCACCTTGTATAAAGAAGCAATGGAAAGTATATTCCAGCTGACTTGTTCCTACTTCTGAAATAACTTCTGAGTTTACTGTAATATTTTCTTTTCTTTTTCTTTTTTTGGTAGTAGAGAGAAGCCCATCTTCCTGCTTGAAGAAAGGGAGAAAAGAAATCTATAAATCAATGTTAACTATCCTAACTACTTATTTTTTTCCCCACAGGCGAGCTCAATTACATGAGCAACTACTGAAGTTGACAGGTTATTTGTTTCCCCAAGTAAATCATGCTAGCAGCAACCCTCATCCAACAAGTTCACCTCCTGCTTTTGACGTTTATCAGATTAACTGCTCTATCAGTGTATAAGGTGTCATTGCAATAGGTTTGTTCCAGGTTCCCTGAAGGTAATTTTAAACTACAAATATAACAATCTTTCCCTGAAAAAAGGTGATAGTGATTCTCTTTATAGATCTTCAAAGTCAAGAAGAGAATTCTGCTCATCTCAAGACACTAAACAATAAGCAACGTTATCTGAAGAAAATATTAAAATATTTGCTTAGAATAAATGTGTGGCATCTGGAGTCATGTAAATTTTTTCTTTTGTTCTACTCATCAAAATAAACTATAGAATTTGAATATAATTTGATTAGTTTTGAAATATGTATACTACCTTGAAATAATCACTATAATTGGTGATGAACATAGCCATCACACCCAAAAGTTTCCTCCTGTCACCATGTAATTTCCACTCCATGGCTAGAAAACCACTGACAGTCTTTACCAAAGTTTCTATTCAAATATTTTGCCCAGTTTTTTCTTCATATTAAGTTATGATAATTCTTTATAAATTCTGAATACAAGTCTTTTATCAGATACATGTTTTGCAAATATTTTCTACCAGTCTGTTGTTTATCTTTTTATTTCCTTAATTGCATCTTTCAAAGAGCAGAAGCTTTTACTTTTTATGAAGTCCAACTTTATCATCTTTTTTCTTTTATATACACCATGGAATACTATGCAGCTGTATAAAAAAGGTTGAGTTCATGTCCTTTGCAGGGAAATGGATGAAGCTAAAAACCATCATTCTCAAGAAACCAGCAAAGGAACAGAAAACCAAACACCACATGTTCTCACTCATAAGTGGGAATTGAACAATGAGAACACAGGGACACAGGGAAGGGAACATCACACACTGGGGCCTTTGGGAGGTAGGGGACTAGGGGAGGGATAGCATTAGGAGAAATACCTAATATAGATTGACGGGCTGATGGGTGCAGCAAACCACTATGGCAAGTGTATACCTGTGTAACAACTGCATGTTCTGCACATGTATCCCAGAACTTAAAGTATAATAATAATAATAAAGAAATGTGCAGAATAGGCAACTCTCTAGAGGTTGAAGGTAGATTAGTGGTTGCTTAGGATGGTGGGTAGTGGTGGGACAGCGAATTATTATCTAAGGGATATGGAATTTCTTTGTGAAGTGATGAAACGTTTTAAAAATAACTGTGGAGGGATGGTTGCACTTATATTTAAATATGTTAAAACCACTGAATTGTATATTTTTAAATGTATGATCCATATGGTATGTGAATTGTATCTCCTGAAGGCTTTTAATCAAAACAACACTGCTGTAACTTAGACCAAACCAAAGTTTGTGTCAAATCCTGCTATGTAATATTGGTTAAATTTTATAGTATAAAGTCTAAGCTTTATTCATGAGGATACTCACTTCATTGCTGAGGTGTGTCAACAAAATATATTAGTACATTTATAGGAACAAAATATTAGAACTATTATTGAGAAAATACGAAACCTGGAAATAGGAATGTATCTTTAAAAAGAATCTTATTTAGAGTCAAGGGAAGTTGTGAAACATATCAAGGAAATTAGTAATTGCTAAATATTGAGTTAATATGTTAGACATTCCTTCTCAGTAATTACAGAATACTTATATCAAAGAAAATTAGACTAGATATATATTTGAAAGGTAGATATCCAAAGCAGAATAAATTTATCATTTTGTATCCTAAGTAATAGGATTTCTTTTTTGCATTTACTTTCAATCAACAAAATAGCTAAGTGCTCTATTGCTACTACTTTGATTTATTTCAAAACCTCTTCGTACATCTAAATGTAACTTTAATGTAAATTGTTTTTATATAAATTGTCACTCAAATTTAAAAAAGAAAGAATTCCTTGCTCACCCAAGTTCGCAGATATTTTCCTGTATTTTATGCTAAAAGTCTTATAGTTTTAACTTTGATGTTTAGGCCAATGATTCATTTTGAGTTAATTATTATAAATGGTACAGGATATGGATCAAAATTTGTTTTCATTGTTTTATTTTGTTACATATGGTTTTCAAATTGTTTGAACACTATTTGATGAGGATACTATTCTTTCTCCACTGAACTGACTGTGCTTCTTTGTCAAAAATCAGTTTTCCCTAAATATATATGTCTATTTCTGGACTTTATTCTGTTTCTTTTATTTATTGATCTATATTTGCCAATATCCAAACTGCCTTGATTACCACAGCTTTTAATAAGTCTTAGGTAATATTTGTCCTCTGATTTTCTTCTTTCTTTTATAACTTTGTTTTGGCAAACCTAAGTGCTTTGTGTTTCCACATTAACTTTTAATCATTTTGTTGTGTTTCACAAAAACATCTGTTGAGATTTTATTGAGATTGTATTAAATCCTTAGATCAATTTCTGACTAATTTATATCTAAACAATATTGAGTCATTCAACCTATAGATGGTGTATTTCTCCATATATTTAGGTTTTAAATTTCTCTTAGTAGTATTTCACATTTTTCAGTTATAGATCTTTAACATAAGACCTTAAAGTTCTCAGAATTACCTATACATATGTCTTATCTTTGTATTATTATTGTAGATGGTACTTTAAAATTTTCCATATCTGATTATTTTGCATATAGAAATATAATTGACTTACGCATATTAAGGTTGTAACATGCCCTGATAAACCCACTTTATTAGTAGTAGCAGATTTTTTTGTAGATTTCTTTGGGTTTTCTACATAAACAATCATATAATCCATGAACAAAGTCAGTTTTACTACATTCATTCCAATCTAAATATATCTCTAAATACACATTATTTCTTTGTGTTGGGAAGATTTACTATCCTCCTTCTAGCTACTCAAAACTACATAATATATCATTGCTAACTATGGTCATCCTACAGTTCTATAGAACACTAGAGTTTATTCATCCTATCTAGTTGAATTCTGTATCCCTCAACAAATATTTTCCTGTGCCACTTTCCCCCTACCCTTCCCGATTTCTAGTATTCTCTGTTCCACTTTTTATTTCTATGAGATCAACTTTCTTTAGTTTCCATGTGAGTAACAAAATGCAGTGTTGAACTTTGTGTTCCTGGCTGACTTCACTTATCATAGTGTCCTCCATTTCCATCTCTATTGTCATGAATGATGGAATTTAATTCTTTTTAATGGCTGAATAGTTTTTTATAGTATATACGTGTGTGTGTGTGTGTGTGTGTATATATAATATACCACATTTTCCTTATATGCCCATCTATTGATAGACACTTAGGTTGATTTCACATCTTGCTATTGTGAATAGTGCTGCAATAAATACGTGTGTTCAGGTATCCCTATGATATACTGATTTCATTTTCTTTGAATAAATACCCAGCAGAAGGATTGCTAGATCACACGATTGTTCTATTTTCCATTTTGTGAGAAACCTCCATATAGTTCTCCATAATGGCTATGCTAATTTACATTCCTAACAACAGTGTGCAAGTGTTCCAGTTGCTCCATATCCTCACCAACACGTGCCTTTTGTCTTTGATAATAGTCATTCTGACAAATGTGAAATGATATCTCATTGTGATTTATGTTTCCATGTCCTTAATGTTTAGTAACATTGAACATCCTTTTATATACCTGTTTAGCCATTTGTATGTCCTCTTTGGAAAAATATCTATCCAAGTCTTTAGCCCATTTTTAACCAGGTTATGATGAATTTTTTGTGCTATTAGGTTATAAAAATACCATATATATTTTGGAGAGTAATCCTTATCAGATATACGTTTTACAAATGTTTTCTCCCATTCTGTATATGTTGTGTTTTTCCTCTTTTCCATTCTCTCCTTTGCTGTGAAGAACCTGTTTAGTTTGATGTAGTCCCATGTTTTAATTTTTGATTCTGATGCCTGTGCTTTTTATGTTGTATTCATTAACTCATTACCAAGTCCAATGTCATGAAACATTTCCCCCATATTTTCTTCTAGGAGTTGCACAGTTTCAGACCTTATGTTTAAGTCTTTAATCTATTTTGAATTAATTGTTTTATCTGACATAAGATAAGGGTCCAATTTCATTTTTATGCATGTGGATATCTGGTTTTCCCAACACCATTTGTTGAAGGACTGTCCTTTCCTCTCTGTGTATTCTTGGTATTCTTGTTGATGATCAGTTGACCCTATACATGTGGGTTGATTTCTAGGCTCTTTTATCCAATCAATTGGTCTATATGCCTGTTTTTGCGCCAATACCAGACTGTTTTATTTACTATAGCTTTATAATATATTTTGGAATTACCAAGTGTGGTGTCTCCAGCTTTGTTCTTTCCTTTCAAGATTATTTTGGTATTCATGGTCATTCATTCTCTGTGATTTATAGAATTATTTATTTCTGTTAAAAATGCCTTTGTGATTTTGATGGAGGTTGCATTAAATATATAGATTGCTTTAGGAAGTATGAAAATTTTAGTAATATTAAGTTTTCCAATCCAGAGAGAAGATGTCTTTCTATTTGTGTTTACCTGATTATTTTCATCAATGTTTAGAGGATCTTACTGTACAAATGTTTCACTTCCTCAGTTTATTCCTATTTTATAATTTTTGGTGTTATTGGAAATGGGATTATTTTTGAAATTTTCTTTCTAGATAGTTCATTGTTCATGTATATAAACACAACTGATTTTTGTATGTTTAATCTGTATCCTGTAAGTTTACTGCGTTCATTTATTAGTTCTAACAGTTTTAGGGTGGAGTCTTTAGGATATATATACACACACACATATATATATATATGTAGTCATATATCATCATGTCATTTGCAAATGAGAAAAATATTCTTTCTTTCTGATATGGGTCCATTTTACATCTTTTTCTTGTCTAGTTGCTCTGGTTAGGAATTCTAGCACTATGTTGAATATAAATGGGAGAGTGGGCATGGCTGTCATGTCCCTGACTTTAAAGGGAACACTTTAATTTTTTCATTTTTGATCATGACATTAGCTATTGGCTTTTCATCTATAGCCTTTATTATGTTGAGGTACCTTCTTTGAGGCTCCTGAGATTTTTAAGAGTTTTTTTCAGGAAGGTATATTGAATCTTGTAAAATGCTGGGTTTTTTTCCTGCACCTAGTGAGGTGGTAACATAATTTGTAGCTTTTATTTTGTTAATGCAGTGGATTAAAAAAATGGATTTGCATACATTCAATCATTCCAGGGATAAATCCCAATTAGTCATAGTATATGATGCTTCTAATATGCTATTGGATTCAGTTAGCTAGTGTTACATTGAGGATTTTTTTTTTTTTTTTTTTTTATCTGTAGTAGGGATATTGGCCTATAGTTTTCTTTTCTTTTTTTCTTTTTTTTTTTTTTTTTTTGTGGTATCTTTGGCTTTGGCATCTGGGTAAGGCTGGCCTCATAAAATGAGTTTCAATGCATTCTCACCTCTTCACTATTTTGAAAAACTTTGAAAAGATTGGAATAAATTATTCTCTAAAGGTTCAGTAATATTCACCAGTGAAGCCATTTGCTTCTCAACTTTTCTTTGTGGGAAAGTCCTTGGCTTTTCTTTGCTGTGAAGTTATTGGTTATTGATTCAATCTCCATACAAGTACAAGTCTGTTAGACTTTCTATTTCTTCATGATTTAGTCTTGTTAGGTTGTATGTTTCTTCGAATTTCTCTATCTCTTCTTGGCTATCCAGGGTTTGGGGGTCTAATTGCTCACAGTAATCTCATGATTTTTTTTATTTTTGTGGCATTCGTTGTAATTTCCCCTTTTTCATTTCTGATGTTATTTATTTGAGTCTTCACTCTTATTCTAGCTGTTTATCTGTTCAATGTACCAACCTTTAGTATTTATTTATTTTTTGTATGGTTTTTATATTCTCTATATAGTTTATTTCTGCTCTAATCTTTGCAGAAATATTCTTCTGGATTTCTCACAAAAGGAATTTGACCATGAATTGTTGCTGAAGCAGTATGCTTGTGGAGGGAAGAAACGTCCAGGGCTTCCTACTCTGCGTGTTGCTGACAACATGCTGACTTCTGTGTGTTGCTGACTTTCCATCAACCGTTTTTCAAATAGTAGAACAACCTTGTATTCCTGAGATAAAACACACCTTGCCATTCTGCGTTATTCTTTTTATCTACTGTAAGATTTGATTTTCTAACAACTTGTTTAGAATGTTTGCATCTACATTCATGAAGAATATTGGTCTGTAGTTTCTTTTCTTATAATGTCTGTTTCTAATCTAGTAACAGGATAATATTGATTTCATAGCATAGGTTGGAAAGGATTTCCTTCTTTTCAATTTTCTGAGAGATTTCATAGATAATTTATATTATTTATTTCTTAAATGTTCAGTAATATTCTCCAGTGAGTTCACAGATACTTGGAATTTTCTTTATATAAAGATTTTTGACTAAAATATTTACTATTTTTAATCAAGACAATGTGGTTACCTATACCTTCTTGAATGTTAGTATCTGTCAAGGAATTTTCAATATTATCTAAGTTGTTGAATTTATTGTCATAAAGTTGTTAATAATATTATTTCAATATCATTGTAAATCTAAAGGACCTGTTGTGACATCATCTCTCTTGCTCCTGATCGAGATGATTTATGGTTTCCTTTCTGTGTTCTCAATGGGTCTGGCTAAATAATTATCAAATTTTTACTTGACCATTTGATAATTTAAAAGTATTATTTTGAATATATGCTTTGAAATATTTCAGACTTTACAAGATTTCTAGTTGAATTCAATGATAATACAAATTTTAAGTTTATTGAGACTTTAAATATACTACAACCAATTATAATTTAAATGTAATGAGATCATTGTTTCATGGTCCAGAATATGGGCAATTTTTGTGAATAGTTTGTAAGCTTTTATAAAGATTCCATTTATTTGTAGAGTGATCTAGACATGTCAATCAGATTATGCTGTCTGATAATGTTCAAAAACTCACTACTTTTTTTTCTTTTTTCTTTTATTTTAATTTTTATTATACTTTAAGTTGTGGGATATATGTGCAGAATGTGCAGATTTGATACATAGGTACACACATGCCATGGCGGTTTGCTGCATGCATCACCCTGTCATCTACATTAGGTGTTTCTCCTAATGCTATCCCTCCCCTAGCACCCTATCCCCTGACAGGCCCCAGTGTGTGATGTTCCCCTCCTTCATGTGTTCTCATTGTTCAACTCCCACTTATGAGTGAGAACATGTAGCGTTTGATTTTCTGTTCTTGTGTTAATTTGCTGAGAATGATGTTTTCCAGCTTCATCCATATCCCTGCAAAGGACATGAATTCAACCTTTTTTATGGTTGCATAGTATTCCATGGTGTATCCGTACCACATTTTCTTTATCCAGTCTATCATTGATGTGTATTTGGGTTGGTTCCAAATCTTTGCTATTGTGAACAGTGCTGAAATAAATATATGTGTGCATGTGTCTTTATAGTAGAATGATTTATAATCCTTTGGGTAAATACCCAGTAATGGGATTGTTGGGTCAAATGGTATTCCTGGTTCTAGATCCCTGAGGAATCGCCACACTGTCTTCCACAATAGTTGAACTAATTTACACTCCCACAACAGTGTAAAAGCGTTCCTATTTCTCCACATCCTTTCCAGCATCTGTTGTTTCCTGACTTTTTAATGATCGCCATTCTAACTGACATGAGATGGTATCTCATTGTGGTTTTGATTTGCATTTCTCTAATGACCAGTGATGATGAGCTTTATTTTATGTATGTTTGTTAGCTGCATAAATGACTACTTTTGAGAACTGTCTGTTCATATCCTTTGCCCACTTTTTGATTTTTTTTGTTTTTTTTCTTGTAAATTTAATTTCTTTGTAAATTTTGGATATTAGACCTTTGTCAGATGGATAGATTGCAAAAATTTTCTCCCATTCTGTAGGTTGTTTGTTCACTCTGATGATAGTTTCTTTTGCTGTGCAGAAGCTCTTTAGTTTAAATTAGACCCCATTTGTCTATTTTTGCTTCTGTTGCCTTTGCTTTTGGTGTTTTAGTCATGAAGTCCTTGCCCATGCCTATGTCCTAAATGGTATTGCCTAGGTTTTCTTCTAGGGTATTTAAGGTCCTAGGTCTTACATTTAAGTCTTTAATCTGTCTTGAGTTAATTTTTGTATAAGGTGTAAGGAAAGGGTCCAGTTTCAGTTTTCTGCATGTGGCTAGCCAGTTTTCCCAAAACCATTTATTAAATAAGGAATCCTTTCACCATTGTGTGTTTTTATCAGGTTTGACAAAGATCAGATGGTTGTGGATGTGTGGCATTATTCTGATTCATCTGTTCTGTCCCATTGGTCTATATGTCTGTTTTGGTACCAGTACCATGCTGTTTTGGTTACTGTAGCCTTGTAGTATACTTTGAAGTCAGGTAGTATGATGCCTCCAGCTTTGTGCTTTTTGCTTAGGATTGTCTTGGCTATACGGGATCTTTTTAGGTTCCCCATTGAATTTGAAGTCATTTTTTCTAATTCTGTGAAGAAAGCCAATGGAAGTTTGATGAGGATAGCATTGAATCTATAAATTACTTTGGACATTATGTCCATTTTCATGATATTGATTCTTCCTATCCTCGAACATGGAATGTTTTTCCATTTGTTATTATTCTAAGTGAAGTGACTCAGGAATGAAAAACCAAACATCATATGTTCTCACTCATAAGTGGGAACTAAGTTATGAGGATGCAAAGGCATAAGAATGACACAATGAACTTTAGGGACTCAGAAGGAAAGGGCGGGAAGGGATGAAGGATAAAAAACCACAAATTGGGTTCAGTGCATACTGCTCGGGTGATGAGTGCACCACAAATCACCACTGAAGAACTTACCAAATACCACTTGTTCCCCCAAAACCTGTGGAAATAACAGAAGAAGAGGAAGAGGAAGAGGAAGAGGAAGAGGAAGAAGAAGAAGAAGAAGAAGAAGAAGAAGAAGACGACAACGACGACGACGACGACGACGACGGAGGAGGAGGAGGAGGAGAAGGAGAAGAAATTGAAGAGGATACAAAGAATTGAAAAGATATTTCAAGTTCAAGAATGGGAATAATCAATAATGATACAATGTCCATTCTACCCAAAGCAATCTACAGATTCAATGCATTGTGTGCAGGAAAGGCAAATCCATATTCAAAGTGTCGATTCCAGTAAGAACAAAATACTGCCCCTTCCACAATGGAAGTGGTTTTGTGTAATCAACCTGCCACCAGGTAGCTGACTGATCTATCAAGTGAACGGTTCCACACAGAAGACTCAGTGTTGGTCTCTGCTGCTGGCAGATTAGGTGCTTAGTGTGGCTGTAACCAGGTCAGCCTTAGTGAGTGTAAGTCCATGTTGGTAAGCCTACTCATAACTTTCATCACTGCCACCATGACTGATTTGTTCATGAGCTCATTGGGTGATGACCAGGGTTGCTAGGGAAAAGGGCTGACTGGTGCCCACAAAATGGCTTATCCTTAATTATCACTTAATTATTAAAATCCTCTTCTGTTGAGATCATCTATTGGTGGGAACTCGACATGGGACACATGCATCTTCACATTTTCTGCCCATTCAGAAAGGACTATTCACATTTTCCTCTTCACTTTTCCTTGGTACTAGTTTTCCAGTTATGTACCTTCCAATTTCCTGAACATCCATCCAAACCACTGGCCATAGCACAAGAACTGGTTTATAATCACATGTCTCTCCATTTCTTCTTCTTCCAGGCAAAGTGAACTACCAGGTGCACTGCCCGAAGTTCTGTCCGCGGGGGAGGATTTCCCTAACATTTAATATAAATTGTATGTGCCTTTAGTGCTATCTCAGGCTCAACATATACACCACTTCCATTTGACAACAGAGGTCTGCTGTGCATGCCCAACTTTATGGCTTGATGGATCAGATAAGACCCTGCTCACGATGGGCGGCTCAGGTTGTATGGTAACTCACTCAGTAGCCCATGGTTAAGTGTTGTTTCTACTAAAACCCGGTAGCAGGTCAAGAGTTGTTTCTCAAAAGAAAATTAGTTATCCTTTAGCAGGATTTTGCTACAAAATCCTAAGAGCCAGTGTTGTGATTCACCAATAAAGGCTTGTCAAAGGCTCCAAACAGCATCCTTATCTGCCACAGACACTTCAACGGTCATTGGATTTGCTGGATCTTAGGGCTTAAGTGACAGTGGCTTTCACAGCAGACTGGATTCATTGCAGAGCCTTCTCTTTTTCTGGGTCCCAAGTCAAAACTAGCAACTTTGGGAAATACTCAGTAAATTGGATGTAGTGACACACCCAAATGAGGAATATATTGCCTCCTGATTCCAAAGAAGACAACTAGCCATTGCACTTTTTCCTGGATGACAGAGCAAGACTCAGTCTCAAAAACAAAAGAAAAAAAATTGTACAACTAGACTCCTAACACTCCCAATTACAGTCAGAGATTGCCTGACTAGATATATAAATAAGACACAACTATATGCTGCCTACAAAAAGAAACATTTTAATTAAAAAGACACAAATAGTTGCAAAAAACTAGATGGAAAGACTATACCATGCAAGCTTGAATAATAAAATATTGAAAAAAGTGTATCAGTTTCAAACAAAATAGACTTCAATGCAAAGTATTAAAAGACTTTTAAGGTTATACATATCCTACCTAATCTTCATAGCACATGAAGCAAAAACTGATGGAACAAATAAGTGATATAGGCAACTTTATAATCATTAAGAAATTAGGTACCCTTCTTTCAGTAACTGAAACAAAAATTAAGCAAAATAATCAGTAAAGGTATAGAAAATCTGAATGAGTCTATGAACCACTCTGATTTCATTGACATATTTATAGAACATGAGACAAAATAACTATAGAATAAACACAATTTTCAAGTGTGCATGGAATATGCCACAAAATAGTTAACAAGATAGGCTGTGTCACAAAACATATCCCATCAATTTTAAAAGATTAAAATCTTATACAGCGTATTCTTTGACTATAAGAAAATTAATTTGGAAAGTGATTATCAACTAAATTTTAATTATAAGCTAGTTGTAAATTGAAAACAACAAATATCTAGATTATTTTCAAGAAGAAAAATTTGCAAAGAAAATAAACAATATTTTAAATGAATGATAAGAAAACAGCAAGAACATATGTAGATTGAAATAAGACAGTGCTTGGAAGTCAATGTAAAGCTGTACATGTTTCTATTGCAACAAAAGTAAAACTTCAAATAAAAGATTTCATCATCCACCACAAAAGCTGCTAACAGATAAGGAATAAATAATACAGTTTAAAGCAGTAATTAATAAAATGAGTACACAGTAAAGAAGAATGTAAATAATAAAGTAAACAAAGTCAAAATTGGTTCTTTGAAAATATTAATAAAATTGGTAAATCTTTAGCAAGATGGATCAAGGAAAAAGAGAGAAAACAAATTATTAATACCAGAATTCAAAGAGAGAATATTGCTGCAGATCTCATTGATAGCTATGGTAAAATAAGGAAATGTTATAAGCAACATTATGCTAATAAACTTGACCACTTAGAAGAAATGAACCTTACGAAGTATTACCAAAGCTGAACCAAGAAAAAAAGATAAAATTGGAACATCCTTTTATCAATTAGGGAAATTAAAATCATAAATTAAAATCTTCCCACAAAGAAATCCCCAGTTCAAGATAATTTTGCTGATAAGTTCTTTCAAATATGTAAGAAAAAATAAAATCCAACTCCACAAACTCTTTTAAAAATCAAGATATAAAAAACATTTGATTTGAACCAACAGAATTCTTATAACAGAAGCTGACAAACATACTATAAGAAAAGAACGTTATAAACTAATACCTTTATAAACAGAAAACATGCTTAAAATTGTGAAGAAAATATATGAAGATAAAATATGTGAAAAAGCATACATCAGTAAGCATGATTTCTCCTGGGAATATGCAGTTAGTTTAACATTTTGAGAAACTAATCAGCAATGAATATCCACTTGTAAAAATACGAATTTCAGTTTTACCTCGCACCATACACAAAACTTAATTAAAAATGTATCATACACCTAAACAGAAGCATAACAATTCTAAAGCTTTAGGAAGATAGGAATGAATCTTCATGACCTTGAGTTAGGTAAAAGTTTTATAAATAAGATGCCAAAAGCACAACTGAGAATAGGAAAAATTGATACTTTGGTTTTATCAATATTAAACACTTTTGATTTCATAAGATAGCATTATAAAATTTAAAAGACAGAACATATTCTGGTGGAAAATATTTGCAAATCAAATATCTGATAAGGCAGAACAAAACATTGCAGATAGAATTTTAAAAGGCCCAAATAAATGCTCATGGATATTGTTAAGATGTGATGTAAATTCTTTCCATATTACTTTATGGATTCAACATAATACTAACCTTACAATCCATAAGCTTTTTAAAATATAAATTACAAGTTGATTTAAAATGTATATAAATATAGTCAAAACAATTTAGGGAACGTATACAGCTAGAGGACTTACACTCTAAGGCATTCCATTTGAAAGCACCAGGGTAACTATTTTATATCATTATTTTTTATAAACTGTTTTCCATAATAAACCTCATAATAATGGTATAGTGAGCTTTCAGATGTTAGCTAATGGCATTTTTAGTATGTTCATTATATATTCTAGTTTGCGTAAAACACCATAGCTTTATGTCTGTTGCTCCTGTTTTAATATTTGTTTCAAATCTATTTTTTAATAGACTTTATACTTTCAAAATAGTTTTAGATTTACAGAAAAAAATTGAGAAGATACCACAAAGAGTTCCTATATACTCTACCGTGCACCCAGTTTCCCCATTACCGACAGGTTGAAGGTGTATAATACATTTTTTATAATTGATGAACAAATATTGAAACATTGTTATTAATTTGTCATTGTCTATTGAGATTTGTTGAGTTTTTACATAATGTCCTTTTTCTGTTCCAGGATTCCATACAGAATACCACAGCACACGACATTTAGTTATCATGTTTTCTTGGGTGGGAAGACCGCAGACTTTCCTTGTTTCTAGACAGACTTGACAGTTCTGAGAAGTACTAGTCAGGGATTCAGTTGGAGAGCCTTAAATTGGAATATGTATGATGTATTTCTCTTAATTATTCTGGGATGATGGGTTCTTGAGAGGAAGGCCATGGAGGTGAATCGCTGTTGTCATTACATACTATCAAAAGTAAATACTATCATCATGATTTATGACTGTTGATGCTGGCCTTGATCACCTAGCTGAGATAGTGCTTGTCAGACTTCTCCACTGTAGCATTACTTTTTTTCTTCTCTGTTCTGTACTTTTTAGAAGGAAGTCACAATGTACTTAAGTGGTGAGGAGTTATGCTTCTTTTTCCTCTTCGTGGGCAGCATACCAACATAAATTATTTAGAATCGTTTGGCTCTGGAGATTTATCTCTTCTCCCATTTATTAGATCATATAATCATTTCTTTATAACACTATGGACTTATGAATATTTATTTTATACTTGGGTTATAATCCATTACTAGTTTTTATTGATTGACTGATTTTTTGCTCAAATTGTTCTAGCTTTGGACACTGGGTGACCTTTAAGTAGGCTCCTGTGCCCTTTGGCATACCCTCATCATGTCATCAATTTTTAAGCACTTTCTTACTTTCTGACACAATGCTCGAGGCTTGCATTATATATTACCCTACCCAGTCCTAAAATCAGTCATTTCTCCAAAAAGTCTTTGTTTCTTTTATTAAACAACATTAGAAACCAATTTCTGTGCATTAGGTGTGTTTTTGCTACTGAGGTACTGTTGTTACTTTTAGACTTTGTCAACTGACAAAGCAAGGAAATATGTATGTTACTAACGTATACACATATTTATAAATGTTTCTATACATAATCATTTCTGTCTATATGTAGTAAAACTTGAGTTCATAGCGATGTCTCCCATCCTAATCAAGTACCACATAGATCATTCCTACCTCCTCCATTTGTTTATCTATAAAGCCCAACTTCAACAATGAGAAACCAGATTCCATCATCTACAACCAATTTACTTAATTGTTCAATTCGTAATGTTCATGTATAGGAGTATCAGAATTCTTAACCCATCCCCTTTGGGAAACAACTTTATCAACTAGAATACAGTGGTTTTTTGCAGTTGCTTTTCCATTAGTCTTACAGATTCTGCTCATTTCCAAAATTATTAACATAAGCATCTTTTCCTTTCACTCTTTTCAGTGGGGTTGTTTTATACATTTGTAGTACAGTTGGATTATCTTGTCCTACTCTGCATTTCTTTCTGGGATTCCTCCAATTTTCTAAATAACTGTTTGAATTGGTATAAATTAAGATAAACTGTTTGTACTATAAATTTCTGAATTTTGTCAAATGCCTTATGTTACATATTTCCCATCAAAGAATAGTAGAGAATAGTTTTACTCCTTTAAAATTCCTCTGTGCTTTATCTATTCAACCCTTTCTCCCTCCCTTTAGACCTCTGGCAACCACTTACCTCTTTACTCCCTCTATAAGTTGACTTTGCCAAAATGTCATACAATTAGATAAAACAGCATGTCATCTTTTCAGATTAGTTTCTTTCACTTAGTGATATGCATGTTTTTTATGGCTTGATAGCTCATTTCCTTTTTAATAACTGAATAATGCTCTATTGTCTTGATGTACCAAAGTCTTGTTTATCCATTTACTTAGTGAAGGACATTTTAATTGCTTACAGCTTTTGGTAATAATGAATAAAGCCTTTAAAAATATCCAAGTGCAGATCTTTGGGTGGACATCAAGTCTTAAAATCAGTTGGGTAAATACTCAGGAGCTCATTTGTTGAATTGTGTAAGTCTATACGTAGCTTTTAGCCAGACTATCTTTCAAAATAACAGTACCATTTGACATTCGCAGTAGCAATGAATGAGTTTTTGTTGCCCTGCATCCTTGCTGGTATTATGTAGTGTCAGTTTGTTTAGATTTCAGCTATTAAAATAGGTGTGTAGTATATTCTCAATATTTTAATTTGTAATTCCCTAATAACAAATACAGTTGAGCATCTTTTATTTACCATCTGTATATCCTTTTTGGTGAAGTATCTTTTCAGATGGCTTTTTTGCCCATTTATTAATAGGTTATTTGTTTTCTTATTGCTGAGTTTTAAGTCTTCTTTGCTTATTTTAGATATCAGTCCTTTATCAGATATGTATTTTTAAAAGTAATATCCTCAGTCTATTGCTGTCATTTCATTATCTTAACAATGGCTTTTATAAAACATCCTCAGTCTGTAGCTGTCATTTCATTCTCTTAACAACAGCTTTTATATAAACACCCCATGGGTTTATGCTTTTTGCATTATACTCTTAAACTAATGACCAAAACCCAAAGTTACATGATTTTCTCTCATTTCCTATAGAATATTTCATTGTGTTTTACATTAAGGTAATAAACACTTTAATCATGAATTAATTTTTGAAAAACATGTAATTTCTGTCTAGATTTCTTTTTTTTTTCTATGGATGTCCAATCCTTGCAGCATCATTTGTTGAAAAAAACTATCCCTTCTTCAGTGAAATGCCTTTTCACCTTTGACAAAGATCGGTTACCTATATTTGTGTGGATCTATTTCTGGGTTTTTCATTTGAATCTATTTATACATATCTTTATTCTTTGGCCAATACCATGCTGTCTTCTTTATTGTTGCTTTATATTAAGTCTTGAAGTCATGTAGTATCAATTCTCCAGCTTTTTTCTTCAGTGTTATGTTAGTTATTCTGGATCCTTTGCCATTCTTTGTAAACATCAGGATCAAGTTTGTGGTTTTCCACAAAATAGCTAGCTAGGATTTTGATTAGGGCTCTGTTGAATATGTTAATCAAATTGGGAAGAATAAATATATTAAAATATTGATTTTTCTGATTTATGGACATGGAAAATCTCTCTAAATCTTTGATTTTTTAATCAGAGTTTTTTGTTTTTCACTCATAGATACTTTACATATTTTAATTTAAACCTATTTCATTGTATTTGGTGATATCATAAATGATATTGTGTTACAAAACAATTGATTTTTGCATACTAACTTTATATCCTCAACCTTACAATAATCACCTATTAATTCCGAGAGGTTTTTGTTTGTTTATTTTTCTTTGGGATTTTCTACAGAGACAATCATATAATCTGTGAACCCTGCACTTTTGAGATCAGAGGATGAGGCTGTGGAAATCTTGGAGCTGGAGGAGAGATCTCCTCAGGGTAAATTTGGGCAAAATATAACTAGTGGGAGATCTCTAGGCAAGAACATTGCTGTAACTCACTCTGTTCTCAATATCAGTGTGGCTATTAGTGTGTTTAAATATAAAATTTTTGAAACTTTGGAAATATTGCTGATTTCTTACAATTTGATAGTGTTTTCTGTGAAATAAATTGTGTAGTTGAAGTATGAACAGCATTTATCTTAGTGCTCTGCACATTCACTAGTGTGAACCATAAAAATAGTTCTAATTGTATGTCATTTCAAAGACCATAGAAAGACATTAGTAGCCCAAGAGTATCTTCAGCATCTGATAATTGATTTAATGTTGACAGGTCTATGTACTATTAGAAAATCATTTCTGTATTTTAAGATTCTCAGTCTTGTTAAAATAGAAACATCCCTAGGAATTATTGAACTACATTTTTAACCTTATTAATTACTTGTATTTCACTTTAGTCTGTATACATCTAACATATTCTTTTTAAATAAGACAATGTAAGAAGGATTCAGATTGAAAAATGAAGTTTCTTGACCCTTTATTTGGAAAATAGGAAAGATGAAAACTTGAGATACCAATGATGAACATAATTTAATTCCAAAAAATTGGAAAGGACTGCACTAGTTAGCAATAACAGCACTAGTCAATAAAATCAGTCAAGAATATATCTGCTCTCGGAGAGTGGGGGCTGTTCATTGGATTCCTGAGACATTTTTAAGTATTTTCATGATAAGTATCCAGGACATATGATTTGAGCTGTTGCTTTCTTCTGTCCTTGCAATTTAATGATTCACTAGACAGAATGTAAATAACAAAGCTATTTGTTCAAGTGCACTGAGAACGCGGGTTCCACAGTCTTGCACACAGGATAGCCTGAACTTTGGGAGTAGTTCCTATATAGTTTCCTGGCAGTTGAGACCCAAGCATTTTACTTACTCCAGTAAAGTTCAGTTGCATCTCCCTGTTGAATATTTTATTTAATTCTATATAATTCCCCTCAGTCTCCAAGGCTCCATCAGCTCCAGAACACAGACTGTTTTTTGTTTGCTTTTTCCTTATCGGGAAAGGTTGTTCTAGAAGTATGTATCTTTGGGTTATTTTTACATTTGAATTAGAGATTCGGCTCCTTTGTTTCTTTCATTTTACGCTGTTCACCTTCTCAAAGAGTAGGTGATGGATACCTACTCTCTGAAATGTATGATGATGGTGATAGGGGACAGGTCCTCAAGCACCAGAAAAGAAATTCAGTGACTGTTTACAGATGAATGGTTTATCTCAAACATCCCTGAGCTGCTGCTGTTCTATGTCCTCTAGTAAGCATCCACCAAATAATATCAAATAATTAAATAAATTGGCATGAATGAACTAATCTATTCCTATGAGGTTTCATTTATTTGTTTGTTTTAATCTTAGGTAATAAGATCACTTCTGTCAGAGACATTCGAACATGAGTGACTCCATTTTGAATAGGCTGGGTAAAATAAGGCTGAGACCTACTGGGCCGCATTCTCAGAGGTTAGGCGTTCTTAGTCACAAGATGAGATAGGAGGCCGGCACAATTTACAGGGCACAAAGACCCTGTTGATAAAACAGGTTGCGGTAAAGAAGCTGGCCAAGACCCACCAAAATGAGTATGCTCATGAAAATGACCTCTGGTCGTCCTCACTGCTGATTACACGTGAATTATAATGCATTAGCATGCTAAAAGACACTCCCACCAACACCATGACAGTTTACAAATGTCGTGGCAATATCCAGAAGTTATCCTATAGGGTCTAAAGGAGGGGAAAAAACCCAGTTGTGGGAAATCCCTGCCCCTTTCCCAGAAATCTCATGAATAAGCCACCCTTTGTTTAGCACATAATCAAGAAATAGCTATAAGCTATTAGTCTTACAGCTCATGCTGATGCTCTGCCTATGGAGTAGCCATTCTTTCATTCCTTTACTTTCTTAATAAACTTGCTTTCACTTTACTCTGTGGACTTGCCCAGATTCTTTCTTGTGCGAAGTTCAAGAACCCTCTTTTGGGGTCTAGATCAAGACCCTTTTTCAATAATGATTCCTCTCAAACCCAAAATGTCTTTTACATAGAATTCTCTTAAAGCCATTTTTAATTGTGTAAACTTTTCCTACAATGGTGGGAAAACAAATGAAGGGTATGTGAATTATAACGAATTCCAAGTCATAAAATCGAAAGCCAAAAAAAAAAAAAAAAAAAAAACTAAAGCAAACAAATCTGTATAGACGAACAGATACAGGAAAAAACCTTTTCATAGGTATAATGTAAGCGTTGATATGGTAAAAAGCAAATTCACAACTTCTTTGAAATTACAGTAAAAGGAGACCCCAGAATATTTCACAAAAATTGTCAAAAGAAAATATTTCAGTATTAATACTTCAAGTTACATTAAGTGCTGTTAATATTAATTCCATTTACTGTGTTGACCCATCACACTCAAAATAAATCCAAAGTTGTTAATGAGAGACACAAATCCTAACTGAGCAACTTCTGGCTTCTTACCACATCTCCTCCCACTCTCAAACTAGAAAACTACTCTAGCCACAGGCCTTTTTGCTGCTCCTCAAACCTACCAAACATTTGGCTACTCAGTTACTAATTGCATCTACCATTGCCTCTTTCTAAATTGTTCTTCCCTCAAATATATGCATGGTGTGCTTCCTGATTTCATGCAGGTCTCTGCTGAAATGTTACCTCCTAATAGAAGCCTGCCTTGACTATGCTATCTAAAATAGCACCACACAACCCCACACTCTGTGCTTCTTTACTTTTCTTTTTCTCAGAATCCTTACTATGACCTGTGATTACAATGTAATTATTTACTTTTGTCTGTCTACCCTGACTACAATGTCATCCCAAAAAAGTAATAACTTTATTTGGTGACGTAGGCTATATCTGTAAAGCTTAAAACAGACTCTAGCATATAGAAGATGCTAAATAAATATTTGTTAAATAAGTAAATGAGTAAATAATTGAATGCTACCTTTATTGTCTCATTTTCTAAATGGTAACATATGTGTAAGAGTTTTATAAGTTAATTTGTAATCTTGGTCTATCAATATAATTTTCCCAAATGATTAGTTTTTAAAATTAAGGTAAAATTTATATAACATAAAAGTGGCGATTCAGTAGTATTAATTACATTCACAGTGTTTTACAATTAATATCTACATTGAGTTCTAAAACAGTGTCATCAGCCCTAAGGAAAACCCTGTAGCCATTAAACAGTCACTCCTCATTCTCTCCTCCCCTCAATGCTAACAATTGTTAGTAACAATTGTTACTAACAAAGTAACAATACTTTGGATATTGTGAAGAGTGTGAGGTAGGGATCCAGCTTCTCTCTTTTCCATGTGGAAATTGAGTTGTCTTAACACTACTTGTTGGAGAGACTATTCTTTTGCTTATTGAATGGTCTTACAATACCCTTTTCAAAATCAAATGGGTTTATTTCTGGACTCAGTTCTTTCATTGGTTAATATGTCTATCTTTATACCAGTTCCACATTGTTTTGAGTACTGTAGCTTTATAGTAAGTTTAGAAATCAGGAAGTGTGAATCCTAAAGTATTTTATGCATTGTAATGTCTTCTTTGATCCAATGCTTGTTTAAGAATATGTTGTTTAATTTCCACATAATTGTGAATTTTCCAGTTTTTCTTCTGTTAATGATTTTGGATTTTATTCTATTGTATTGAAGAAGATACTTTCTATGATTTCAATTATGTCACATTTATTGAGTCTTGTTTTGTGACCTGATATATAATTCAGAGAATGTTCCATATACACTTGAGAAGAAGGTGTATTCTGTTGTTACAGGATGGAGTTTTCTGCATTTGTCTGAGAGGTGCAGTTTGTTTATACCGTCACTAAAGTTCCCTATTTCCTCACTAATATTCTATCTAGTTCTATACATTATTGAAATTTTGGTATCCAAGTCTCCAACTTTTAATGTAGAATTGTGTGTTTCTTCCTCAATTCTGTCAATTTTTGCTTTAAATATTTTAGGGCTTCATACTTAGGTATGTATTTTTTTAATAATTGCTATATATTCTTGCTGGATGGTCCCTTTTATCAATATTTAATGTCTCTTGCAATGGTTTTGATTTAAAGTCCATTTTTCCTGATACTAGCATATCCTTCCTAGTATTCTTTTGGTTACTATTAGTATGGAATATTCTCTGCTTTCAACTTATTTAAGTCTTTGGATCTATAGTGAGTCTCTTATAGACAGCATAAGGTTAAATGACTTTTAAAAATTGATTTTACCAAGTTCTGCCTTTTGGAAAGTTTAATTTATTCACCCTTTAAGTAATCAATAACAAGAAAGAGCTCATCTCTGATATTTTGCTATTCATTTGCAACATGTCATTTTTTTCGGTTCCTTAATTCCTCCATTTGCTACATTCTTGTGTATTTAACTGATTTTTTGAAATTTATCATTTTGATTATTCTTTCATTTCCTTTCTGTGTATAGTTTAGTAACCCTCTCAGTGTTTCCTCTTGGGATTACTAGTAACATTTTAAACTTATAATTAAATTTTCATTAATATTAACTTGGCCTCAATAGTGAAAAAAATCCTCTGCTTCTATACAGCCCCAATAACTAGTTTCCTTTGTGTACTGTTGTCACAAAGTATATCTTTACACATGTCTGCCTGTTACCCTAGAAGTACAATTATTATTTTATGCATTTTTATTTAAAACCTTATATTTTAAAAACAGGAGTTACAAACCAAATATACAATACTGGCTTTTAAATTTACCATTCTCATTACCTTTATCAGTGTTCTGTATTTCTTCATATATCTTCAAGTTACTATCTAGTGTCATTTCATTTTTGCCCCAACGACTCTCATTAGCAATTCTTATAAGGCAGGTCTATTAGCAATAAACTCTTCCAGCTTTTTTGTCTGATAATATTTTAATTTCTCCCTCATTTTTGAAGAACGGTTTTACCAAATATAGAATTCTTGGTTTAGTTTTTTTTTTTTTCCTTTCTGTATTTTAAATAGATTATCACACTGTCTTCTGGTATCTATAACTTCTGACAAAAAAATGGCTGATATTCTTATTGAGGACTCCTTCTAGTGACAAATTACTTCTCTCTTTTTGCTTTTAAGATTGTGTTTGGCATTCAATAGTTTGGTTATAATATCTCATGTGGGTCTCTCTGGGTTTCCTTTATGGAATTTTTTTAGTTTCTTGGACATAAAAACTAATGTCTTTATTAAAATTATAGTGTTATAATGTTTTTAGCATTCTTTATTCAAATATGCTTTCTTCTCTGTTCTCTCTCTCATCTTTTTCTTGGATTCTCATTATTCATATGTAGATCTGCCTGATGTTGTTCCACAGGTTCCTTAGGCTCTGCATATTTTTCTGCATTCTTGTTCTTTCTGTTATCAGACCAGATAATTTCATCTGATCTATTTTCAAATCCACTGATTCTTTTTTTACAATCTGCTCATCTGCTATTGAGATCATCTGGTGGATTTGTCAATTCAGTTATTGTACTTTCTACATCTAGAATTTTTATTTTTAAAAATAATTTCTATCTCTTTGTTGATATTTCCATATATTCATGCATTGTTCTACAGATTTTCTTTACTTCTTTGTCCATGATTAGTTTATTTTAGTTCCTTCAGTATACTTTAAAAAGTTGACTTAAATTCTTTATCTAGTAAGTCCAATGTCTGTGCTTCCTTATGAATAGTTTTTAATTTTTATTTCTCTTTTGAATGGACCATACTTTCTTGTGTCCTTGCATGCTTTGTAATTTTTTGTTGAAAAATAGACAATGTTAATATTATAATATGGAAATTCTATAAATTAGATTCTCCTGTATCTCAGGGTTTGGTTTTGTTGTTTGCCATGGGTAATAGCTGTTTGTTCACTTGGTGACTTTTCTAAACTTGTGTGTGTGTGTGTGTGTGTGTGTGTAGACACTGTATGATTTACTGCATATGGTCTCCAAAGTCATTATTTCTTCAGCTTGTGGTAAACTAGTGTTTGGACAGAGATTTCTTTTAATCCTTGAAACCCCTAAAAAGGGGGAATGAGGGAGAGCTTAACTAATTTTTGCAAATTGGCCCTGTTTAGATGTACTCTTTCAACACTCTGCCATGTCATTTACAACTCAACATTAGTATTCACTTACTGCTTGCATTAAGCCAAATAGCCAGAGATCAAAGAGAACAGCCTTCTCAGCTTTTTTCTGAGCATGCATCCTGCTCTGAGTGTGGCTTTCTAAATTTCCCTGTATGCACAAGAGTTTTTCTGTGTTCTAATTCTTCAAAGAATATCTCCTCCAGAATTTGGTGTTTTTAAGTTTTGCCTTACCTGCTCATTTTGTTTGCTTGTTTTTGGTTTGTTTCCCCAGGTAGCAGATGGTTATTCACTTGTCTTTTAATATTTTCATGAAATGACCTCTGCATAGCCACTTTTGTACCCTGAACACTTTCCAAGTTAGATGAAACAAAGGCTATCTTAAGTCAGTTTCTCAGGCAGCCCACAGGCAGGTCAAAAATGATAAACACAGTTGTTTGAGAACAAGGTCTACTCTGCTGCAGGAACCAGGGTCTCACATTGGGAATGAAGGCCTCTGATTTCAAGACCATCACCATCCTAAAGTGGAGATAGAGCAAAGGCAAGTAAAAATGCAACAAAGCTTTCTTATCGTTTTAATGTTGCCCCTTTCTTGGGTCAGCATTTGCTTGGTTGCTGTAAACCTTTTACTATTTTCCAGAGAAAGTTGATTTTGACAGGTTTTGTTTTTCTCAGTATTTTTGTAGAGGGATAATTTTCTCTGACATCCTACCAAACAATTTTAAGTTATTTGGCTTTATTTTCCTACCACAGAAGTTCTCTTATGATGACAATTGGAAGTTGAAAATAATACCTTTCTGTATTCTTTGTAAGACTTAGAATATTACTGACCTTGGGGGAGATTCTTCATAAAATATTGAGTAATTGATCAAACTTCTTATTGTACAGCTTTCCCTTCAAGTTACAAAGTTAGTGGGGAAAAAAAGTGTATTGCTATATTTTGCTTGTTGTTTTTTAATTCTGGAAGCCACATTTTTTTTTCTCAATCATTGGTCTCATCTTTGAATAATTTCTGCACAGTAAGGTTAGGCAACATTTTCTATTAAGGCCCAGATATTATATATTTTAGGCATTGTGGACTACATGATCTCTGTTACACGTCTTCAGCTTTGCCATTGTAGTGCAAAAGCAGCCATAGAGAAAAGCATAAATTAATGAGCATGACTTTGCTCCTATAAAGTTTTATATAGAAATTAGATGGCAGACTAAATGTGGCACATTTCTTGTAATTTACCAACGCATGTTACAGCACAGAGACTCCAATGTTCCCAGTTCAGCTGATGTTTTAGTCCCTGATCTACTGGCTTGTTCTCCACCATATCAAGTTAAATCTATAAACAACAACCAGTTCTCCACCATATCAAGTTAAATCTATAAACAACAACAAGTTCTCCGCCATATCAAGTTAAATCTATAAACAACAACAAGTTCTCCACCATATCAAGTTAAATCTATAAACAACAACAAGTTCTCCACCATATCAAGTTAAATCTATAAACAACAACAAGTTCTCCACCATATCAAGTTAAATCTATAAACAACAACAAGTTCTCCGCCATATCAAGCTAAATCTATAAACAACAACAAGTTCTCCGCCATATCAAGCTAAATCTATAAACAACAACCAGTTCTCCACCATATCAAGCTAAATCTATAAACAACAACCAGTTCTCCACCATATCAAGTTAAATCTATAAACAACAACAAGTTCTCCACCATATCAAGTTAAATCTATAAACAACAACAAGTTCTCCACCATATCAAGCTAAATCTATAAACAACAACAAGTTCTCCACCATATCAAGTTAAATCTATAAACAACAACAAGTTCTCCACCATATCAAGCTAAATCTATAAACAACAACAAGTTCTCCACCATATCAAGCTAAATCTATAAACAACAACAAGTTCTCCACCATATCAAGTTAAATCTACAAACAACAACAAGTTCTCCGCCATATCAAGTTAAATCTACAAACAACAAGTTCTCCGCCATATCAAGTTAAATCTACAAACAACAACAAGTTCTCCGCCATATCAAGTTAAATCTATAAACAACAACAAGTTCTCCGCCATATCAAGTTAAATCTATAAACAACAACAAGTTCTCCGCCATATCAAGTTAAATCTATAAACAACAAGTTCTCCGCCATATCAAGTTAAATCTATAAACAACAAGTTCTCCGCCATATCAAGTTAAATCTATAAACAACAACAAGTTCTCCACCATATCAAGTTAAATCTATAAACAACAACAAGTTCTCCACCATATCAAGTTAAATCTATAAACAACAACAAGTTCTCCACCATATCAAGTTAAATTTATAAACAACAACAAGTTCTCCACCATATCAAGTTAAATCTATAAACAACAACCAGAAGAAAAAAAAACAAAAACAAAAAACAGAAACAAATTCTCAAGCAGAGAAAAATGAGAAACTTGCTGCAATTCTTTCTCCCTTGTTCTGTTTAGTAACTCTTATGTCACAGTTGCCTCCTACAATCTCAAAAGAATTCTAAAGTTGGTAATAAGAGTTTGAGTAGTTTCTCACATTTTATAGAATTTAAAAAATTATTTTTATCTTAAAAATAGGATGATGTTTATCTTTTACAGATATTTATTCTGAAAAACTTTCACTAAGTTGCATGCATGTGAAATTAGAGACTAATTTAACTTTGGGAAGCCCATTTATTCAGAAATAATTTAGTTTCACAGATAATGTTTATAAGCTTTTAAATGTTCAATCTTTATATATTTTAAATCACTTCAGCATTATACATAAAATATAAATTCTAATTCCACCTTATATATTCATATAAAATTTCAAAGACAAAATTTTCATGCAAACATTGTTAAGCATATTTAACTTATACTGTGCTCCTAGGGTAAAAAATATGAATTCTTTTAAAAATACTTTTTATTTCAGAATATATTAATTCAATTCTAATTAATGAAATGTGAAGGCTATAAAATAAATACATCAAGAATGCCAGAATTAAATGCACACTGAAATAGGTAACTATGCATTGCATATATACTCATACTATAGATGTCTATTCAACTTCATATTTTATAGCTTCATAGCTTAAAGCCTTATAGGTTTTTGTAAGAAGGCAAGTTGCAGGACATTTACATGTTAGATTTCTAAAAAGGAATGTTAGAAGTCTGACTTCTTTTTTTTTTTTTTTCCATCTCTGGGAAACCAGAATGGGACAATTTGGTTTCAGAATATCTCACAAAAATAAGATTGTTGCTTCCATATGCCATAACAAATTAGAAGACTGTACATGACATCTAGAGACACACATTGAAACTTAAGGTTAAATCTTCCAGCCGGACTTCTTATTTTAGTACAAAAAGCATCATAACTAAGAGTGTGATTTTTCATAGAAACTGCTCTCTGTGATGTGTTTGAAGTTGTGCATGATGAAAATGATATTACTGAACTATAAGTCCTTATTCTGTTTTCCCTGTTAACAACACAGCTAGTAGCCTTCAGATCTCTGTATTCTTCCAACTATTTTGTGAGATGTCTTTCATCCCACTACAAAGAACAGATAAGGCAAGAAAAGAGACATTTTCTGCAGGGCTTAATTGGAAAAGGTATAGATTTCAAGAAGAGAAATGAGGGTAGCTCTTTTCAATTAAATCCGCTTTCTTTTTTGGTTTCCAAGACTCCTCAACAAGCATGCCTCAAAGCAGGCTCTGCCAACTTAAAATTTTCAGTACTTTGATGTATCAAGGAAAGTTTATTCTAACACTATTATTTTCATTTAAATGAAGACTAATTTAGTCATTGAGTTGAATATTAAAGAACACAAAATACATAGTTTGATTATTAAACAAGAGCCAACACTAGTTGTTTATATCTCAGAAATCCTGAAAACTTCCTGCTTGCCCTTTCTCTTCATACCCCATCTGATTCCCTCTCACCTTGCATCCCCTGGTAGAATAGCTTCTAGATTTGTTCTCATGAAAGTCTGCCCCCAACTTGTGATACTTCCTAAACCCTGTGAACCCTGAAAATCTGAGACAGGTTTCAATTAATTTAGAAAGTTTATGTTGCCAAGGTTTGAGGACACACACCCATGACAGCCTCAGGAGGCCCTAACAACATGTGCCCAAGGTAGTAGGGGCACAGCTTGGTATTACACATTTTAGAGAGACAAGAGACATTAATCAATGTGTGTAAGATGTACACTGGTTCAGTCCACAAAGGTGGGATAACTCCAGGTGAAGGTGGGACAACTCGAAGCAGGGAGGGGCTTCCAGGTCATAGGTAGATAAAAGACAGGTGGTTGCATTCTTTTGAGTTTCTGATTAGCCTCTCCAAATGAGACAATCAGATATGCATTCATCTCAGTGAACAAAGGGGTGACTTTGAAAAGAACAGAAGGGGAGTTTTGCCCTAAGCAGTTCCCAGCTTGACTTTTCCCTTTAGCTTAGTGATTCTGGGGACCCGACATTTAATTTCCTTTCACAACCCCAATCTTCAAAATGCCTCGTGTTTTATTCATCGTTAGGTGATAGCTAATTAATTGATCAAAATAGTTGGTGTTCATGGGAAACATTCAGCAGTGCTTCCAAAAACAGCCTTTTACATAACAAAAGTGATTTTATTGTTGGGTACTTGGCAAAATCCAATGAATGAAATCTAATGGAGAAATTAGTAAGCACTAGAGCAGATGAGAGCTGGAGATTTTGAAATTGTTCTCTTAAAGAAAACAACTCAGATGGCTAACCCATTTCACCACAGAACTGATATATTAATAATCTCTTAAAATTTTTTCTCCTGCAGATATATCTCAATTTATTCACTTATCATATTCAGTTTGCTCACTTATCAAAAGCTCCAAAGATGATAAAATAATTGAATTGTGAATATTTGTTTGCTAAAAACATATGAGAAGAAAATGTACTCCTAGAGAAATAAATAGCATGTGCAAAGAAGTAATCAATTCACAGAGAGCCAAGCATATTAAGACAATTGTCTAGTAATATTGAGACAATTTCTAGTAATATTACTGGGTTACATACTGTTAAAGCAAACTACATATGGCCTGAGAAGGACTCCGTACCTGTGTATTTGAGTTCTTGAGGGTAAACTGTAACCTGGCTTAATAGTCAGACAAGACTGAAAACCCAACTTAATAGTATACACCTGTAACAACAGTTGAGTGTTGGCCATTCCCAGCAGTCATACGTCTAACACTCACAGGCTGCTGAATGTTCAAACTTCATTCAAATAAGGCAAATGCCAAGCTGTAACCAATCTCGCTCTCTCTGTACCTCACTTCTGATTCCTGTATGTCACTTTACCTTTTTTGTCTGTAAATTTGTTCTAGCACGAATCACTTCTGGGGACTTCCTGATTGGTGAATTGTTCATTGTGCAATTAAACTCCTTTAAATATAACTCGGCTGAAGTTTTTTCCATATCAATACAAAACTATTGAATGTTCCACAGAGCACGCTACCAGACAGAAATTATTTGCACCTCAACTGCCCTAAAATCTACAATTTACCATGTAACTTTGTTTAGTTTGATTCCTTTAATCAAGACTCTTAACAGTCCCCCCTTTCCTTGTGATCACAGTAACCTTCAAGAATTTTTAATGTTTCCATTAAAGAGGCTGGTCCCATCACGGGTGGCCTAATTATTTATTTAGGTACATCAGAAGTGTTAATACTAATAGCTTCCTTGAGTTTGTTCTGTAACTCCTAAGGCCAAATGACTTACTCCTGTCTAGATTTTCATCATAATCTTGAATTGCCCTTCCAACAGCCTCTATTATTTGCTCTTCTATCCCATGGTTATAAAACCAAGCCCAAGACACTCTTCCCACCAGACTTCACCTGCAGTACCTGCATATTTTCATGAACCTTCTTCAGCGTCAATAAATTTGCTATGGTTGCTAAGTTGCTAGAAAGTGGCCCCCATTGCCATCTCTGAGACTGGGACCCTATCAGCCAGCTACACAGCCCCTTTTCTCAGAAGAGCCCTATAGAAATTGGCTCCACATATAAAATCAACCATTTTTTCTGAATAGCAGGCTGGGCTTGGCATATCTAATTAAATGACAATCACTCTAAAGTATGATTCTCTAGTAGATGTGGCCTCAATTGTACAATTAGTTTGTCCAGTTACATCCTGGATAAAAGGAGAGCACATTCTCACATAACCTGTGCAAATAATGTATTCCATAAAAGTGAAGGGAAATGAACAAACGTATCTGTTCCTAAAATCCGGAGGGGAGGCAATGAAAATTACATATCACTGAAATTGTTCCCTTTTATTTCATAAAAAAAATCTAGTAACTTAAAGGTTAAAGATATCTTAAGAAGAACAAAAATTAAAAATAAATTAAAATTTCAGAAAGTGAGCTTCATCCCTGGGATGCCAGGCTAGTTCAACATGTGCAAATCAATAATTGTAATCTATTGCATAAACAGAACCATTGACAAAAACAGCATGATTATCTCAATAGATGCAGAAAAGGCCTTCGATGAAATTCAACACCTCTTCATGCTAAAAACACATGTTCTCACTCATAAGTAGGAGTTGAACATGAGACCACATGGACATAGGGAGGGGAACATCACACACCGGGGCCTGTCAAAGGGTGGGGGGTTAGGGGAGGGATAACATTAGGAGAAATACCTAATATAGGTGATGGGTTGATGGGTACAGCAAATCACCATGGCACATGTGTACCTATGTAACAAACTTGCATGTTCTGCACAGGCACCCCAGAATTTAAAGTATAATAAAAAAAAAAAAGATAGAAAAATATCTTAAGAAGAAAAGACACTATTTTGAACAAACAACCAAAATAAAACACTCAATAAACTAGGTATTGATGGAACATATCTCAAAATAGTAAGAGCTATACATGATAAACCCACAGCCAATATCATACTGAATGGGCAAAAACTGGAAGCAGTCCCTTTGAAACCTGGCACAAGACAAGGGTGCCCTCTCTCACCACTCCTATTCAACATAGTGTTGGAAGTTCTGGCGAGGGCAATCAGGCAAGAGAAAGAAATACAGGATATTCAAATAGAAAGAGAAGAAGTCAAATTGTCTCTATTTGCAGATGACATGATTGTATATTTAGAAAACCCCATTGTCTCAGCCCAAAACCTCCTTAAGCTGATAAGCAACTTCAGCAAAGTCTCAGGATACAAAATCTATGTGCAAAAATCACAAGCATTCCTATATACCAATAACAGACAGAGAGCCAAATCATGGGTGAACTCCCATTCACAAATGCTATAAAGATAATAAAATAGCTAGAAATCCAATTTACAAGGGATGTGAAGGACCTCTTCAAGGAGAACTACAAATCACTGCTCAAGGAAATAAGAGAGGACACAAACAAATGGAAAAACATTCCATGCTCATGGATAAGAAGAATCAGTATCGTGAAAATGGCCATACCTCCCAAAGTAATTCATAGATTCAGTGCTATCTCCATCAAGCTACTACTGACTTTCTTCACAGAATTGGAAAAAAACTACTTTAAACTTCATATGGAACCAAAGAAGAGCCTGCATAGCCAAGACAATCCTGGGCAAGAAGAACAAAGCTGGAGGCATCACACTACGTGATTTCAAACTATACTGCAAGGCTACAGTAACCAAAACAGCATGGATCTGGTAACAAAACAGATATATAGACTGATGGAACAGAACAGAGGCCACAGAAATAACACCACACATCCACAACCATCTGAATTTTGACAAGCCTGACAAAAACAAGTAAATTTCTATTATTAGTTTATCCAGTTGTTTCATTCATTCTCCTTCTGCTCAATCTTGAATCAGAAGTCTGCTTTCATTAAACATGTCAGCTTCAGGAATGATACGATCCCTGCAACCCTGAATTTACAAAGAACTTTATTTTCAATCAGAACATTATTCAAATAATATCAGCCTTCAAGCTGGTACTCAAAAGCCATTCTATTTGCATCTCTGGGGAAGCCTGAATAGTTGTGGAATTTTTGTTGTTATTGATTTTTTTTTTTTTTTTTTTTTTTTTTTTTTTTTTTTTTTTTGCTCTTAGCCAAGATAAAGACAGTGGAATTAATAATATGAAGATTAAGGTTCCAAACTCCCCTGGCCACTTCAGGGTTAGTTTCTTCACTGAAGATTTGGAATGGACCGAAATGGTTTGACAAGTCTTATTTGATTACTTAAAAATTAACTAAACACTTTTCCAGTGAGCTGTCTTATAATCAAGACTTTTCCTACAGATGTTGGCAAAATAAGGCAGATATTCAACTGGGCCCTGTGTGCTCAACGAAAGGGCCCCAGGAGAGCTGGAGCTGCAGAAAGTCCCTGGGACTCTTGACACTTGCCTACATTCTTTTCCTCTCATGCACCACTGCACCATATCCCTTACTTTTAAATAAAAGCCTCCTGTGAGTATGCCAAGTGAGTCTGTTGAGTATTTCAAATATTCAAACTGAAGAAAATAATATATTCTGTGTACTATTTTATCAACACAATCTTATCTTATGGAAAGCTGAACATTTCTTCTGATTTGACCTTTCTAGTATGTAACTCTTTACATACAAGCATTCCAGTGGTGTTGAACCAATTATGACATATGGAGCATGTTGAGAGCACCAAATTATTTCTAGCATCCCTCTTTTAGAAAGTGAAATCTGCCTATTTTCCAGGGACCCTTTGGGAATTTCAAAGATGCTTTTAAGTGTAAAAGACATGATGAATATCTTTTTCTGATTTTAAGGTCTCATCTTGGGAATGCAAAAGAATAACCAAACAAAATTTGGTTATTTGATTAAAATAGAATCAATACCGGTTACTTATTTAATCAAGGTATCATAAAATATTTAAAAATAAAACACAAGATAATCATCTCTTTGTAAAGAACATTGGCTCTTCCACAACTGAGGAAAGTTTTTTCTTTAATAATTAAAACATTTCAAAGTTTACTCAGAGAAAATTATTTTCATGCAACAGAGAATCTTTGTTGTCTATACTGATTATACAAAATGTAAAGAATAGTAACTCAGTATCTTTTGAGAGTTTGAAAGCTAACTCATAATTTTAATAAAGAGAAAACAAAATTCTAGTTTTACATCAATATTTGGTAGTATAAGTTTTAGATTTTTCCTCTCATTCTTAAAAAAAAATTAGACTAAACCTGTCACACTCAGCAAACATAATTGTCATCATTCCTCTGTTAAAATTATCAAAATTTAACATATTTCTTAGTTTCTCTTTTGATTTAGATATTATAAACTGAAGTAAATTTTATTCCCCTTCCTCATACCCTTTAAAACTTAGAACAAATACGGAAGTTTTGCCCTTCAGTATTATCTTTCCTGTTCTAGAACAAACATACTTGATTTAGGCCAAACCTATTCTCTGATTTTCTGAAAAACAAACTCCCATTCGATAACTTGAGAAGATGGTTGTGATGTTCTGTCAATATTGCTTAGTCTTGGCTGGGCGCAGTGGCTCATGCTTGTAATCCCAAAACTTCAGGGGGACAAGGTGGATGGATTGCTTGAGCCACAGAGTTTGAGACAAGCCTGAGCAACATAGTGAGACCCCATCTCCGCAAAAATAGAAAACAATTAGCCGAGCATGGTGGTGCAGGCTTATAGTCCCAGCTACTAGGGAGGCTGAGGTAAAAGGATCACTAGAGTCCTGAGGCAGAGGTTTCAGTGAGCCCTGATCATACCACTTCACTACAATCTGGCCAATAGAGTGATACCTTGTCTCAAAATACACACACACACACACACACACACACACACACACTTGCTTAGTCTCAACCACATTAGTTATTATTTTTAACCTAAGTACTAATATTTCACAGAAAAACCTGAGGAAAGTAATTGAAAATTTTCATACACAAACATTTTAGTAAACTAGAAAAGCTCAGAATTTTCTAGAGCTACACACTCCTTTACACATTCTTAAAATAGGGAAAATGAATACATTTATTAATATGTTCCAGAGATCTACTTATACATAAAAAGAGTAACATATATAAGCATATGATTATGCTTACTAATCAGTGCCTCTGTGGTCAGAATCATTACTTGGACACTAGGTAGCAAATGATTAGCCATTACTTCGATTTAATATTATCCCAGGATTTTAAGATACCTAAAGGTTTTGGACATGATGTTCAAAGTCATATATAGAAAACATAATTACAGTAAATACAAAAATTTGTCAGAAGTATCATTCAATTTAGTTGGACACAAATGTATATTTTTCAGAATTTTAAAAGTTATATAAGATTAGTCTATCTTATGAGGGAACCATTATAAATAGTAGAAAAAATTCAAATTAACTCATAGTTTTATGAGAAAGGCCCAAATCTTATTTTACTAGTAATAAAATGTATTCTAATTTAATATTTTTTACTGCTAAAAATCAAGGGAAAAACTTAGGCATCATTCATTTAACCAAAATTATTACACTACCATAATCTGGGCAATGAATCATCATAACTTTATAATGTGCTCTTGTTTTAAGACATTTTGGAGCCAGCAGTTTTCATGATTTTTTAAATTTCAAATGTAAATTATTAGAAGTTCAAACTTTTTATTTTTTGTGGGTTTGAGGGATATTAGATTTACATAAGTAACTATCATTACAGATCAACCAGAATAGAGCATTTTTAATTTGAGAGATGTTAATTTATTAATATTCTCCCGAGAGAGGTGTTAGTTATCTATTATAGCTTAAAGAATCACCCCCAGATTTAGTAGCCTTAAACAACAAACTTTTACTACATCACACAGTTTCTGAGCGCCAGAAACGCAGAAGGAGCTGGGTGGCTTCGCTAGGATCTCTCATGAGGTTGCAGTCAGACTGCTGTCCAGAGCCAGAATAATCTCAAAGCTCAGCAGCTTCTTCCAAACATACTCACGGGAGGCTTAAGCTTGTCCCTGAGTGTGGGCTTCAGTTTCTCAGCACGTGGGTCTCTTCATAACATTTCTCACAACATGGCAGTTTCTTTCTCCAGAGCATGTGATGCAAGAGAAAGGGGGAGTAAGAAAGCATACCCGTGATGGAAGTCACCACCTTCCTTTATATCCTAATTTGAGAGACCACATGACCATCACATCCCTCAGAAATTGTTAGCCACCCAGACCAACTCTGGTATAATGTGGCGACAACTACAAAATAAATAAATAAATAAATAAATAAATAAATAAATAAATAAATAAATATCGGGAGGCAGGGATAACCAGGGTCACCTTGGAGGCTGGGGAACATGGAAGAAACACATTTTATATACTCACACAGGGAGAGGAAGCCAGGACTTCATTGATTACAGACACAAAAAGACAGACACAGAGGCACAGAGAGCTTGTAGATTCAGTTCTGTATATCCAGCCATAGGATAAAAGTAAGCACAAAAACAGAAACTCATCAGTCAGCATCTCAAGGAGCTGCTATGAATGAAATTCTTAATTGATTGGGGTCATAAATAGACCAAGAAACAAACAAACAAAAAGACCAACTAATCAGATTCTCAATTATCTCTTATTGAAAGGAGAATAGATCTTCATCATTCAACAGAAAATTACCAAAATGATCAGGAAAAACGAAGTTCTTAACCACTATTGCAAACAATAGAAAATAATCTATTGGTCATACATGAACTGGTGACAGAAACAAAATCACAAAATCAGGAGGGAGGAAAAAAATAAAATCTAGAGAAATAGAGAATCACAAAGTTGCAATTGCATTGCAGCTCAGGATTTACCTGGACCGAGGTTCAGCAGCCTATGAGGGACACTTCACAAGAGACATAGTTGACTGTATCTCAATCCTGTTGGTCCACTTGAGCATCTAAGAGAATATCCTCCCAAAGTGCTGAAATGTAATTTTTAAAAGTTTTTAAGACCTGGCTTATAAAATAGAAAATGAACACATATCACAGATTTATACGACTACACTTTTAAAAGAAGTTAAATAAAGGCAAGTTAGAATAAGTTTGCTGCATTGGATTCAGAACGGATTAACAACCTACAGGGCAATAAAGTGTAGTATTTGATTTAGCTACTTATTTGCCTAGTCTCTACTATGACTAACAGTAGAAAACCCTGGCCGGGCGCGGTGGCTCACGCCTGTAATCCCAATACTTTGGGAGGCTGAGGCAGGCGGATCACCTGAGGTCTGGAGTTTCAGACCAGCCTGGTCAACATGGCAAAACTCTGTCTCTACTAAAAATACAAAAATTAACCGGGCTTGGTGGCACGCACCTATAATCCCAGCTATTCGGGAAGCTGAGGCAGGAGGATCGCTTGAACCTGGGAGGCAGAGGTTGCAGTCAGCCAAGATCCTGCCACTGCACTCCAGCCTGGGCAACAGAGTGAGACTCCTGTCTCAAAAAAAGAAAACAAACAAACAAAAAAGGAAAACTCAAGAAAGCTGCCTGATCTCAGAAGTACAGTCTGAGGTTTGGAAATTGAGTCTAGCTAACAAGCACAAGCCAAACTGAACATATCATGTTCATATGACCATGAAGATATCAGGTTATCAGGGCCATCATTTAATCAACTCAAAGAATTTAATTAAACCAGAAAATACACAGAATTTATGAATGAATTATAAGTGTGAAAAGCAAGCTAAAACAATAAGAAGAGGATTACACAAATAATTTAAAAGTTACTCTAAAAAGCTTATTTAGTTTCAACATAAACAAGTATAACAAATATCTCTAAGTTATCTGTTAAGGAAAGAGGATTGGCTACTATGTGAAATTATAAAAAGACTATCATCAAAAATTTTAAGCAAGTGTCCTGTGCGTATTTTGTTTTATTAAAAAAACATTTAGAAAGGTAGTTTGTTGTAACTAAATTGTGTGAGTATAAAAACTATAAGCTTTCAAATAGTACAATTACTGATAACACTGTAGAAGTACCCATGGAGAACTGAGCTCATGATTGAATTTTGGCAGGAGTGTAAGGAAGGAGATGCAAGAGGTGAGGAGGCTAAAGAAACAAGGACAAACATCAATTATAAATTAATTTTTAGAACATATGGTAATTAACATAGCACTAGATGAAAGTAACACTAAAATGTCATCTGGAGCACAGCAGTATTAAGATATTCTTAAGCAAGAAGTTAGAGATAACAAATTCTTATTCCACAAAGCTTTCTTTAAACTCTAACATTCCAGCTAATATGCCTAATGTCAGAGTACTGAACTTATTATGAAGGACAAGAAAACAAACGGAGAGAAAAAGATAATATCTGTTACATTTGAAAAACTGTAAACCATCACCACTTAAATTTAAAGAAGGAAAATATGTTTTCCATACCATCTAATGCTAGATTCTCTCAACTAACGAACAAATAAGTAGAGTTTGAGAAATGGAGAGGCAAATTCAATAGTTCTCCAAGACAAAAAGTGTACAATGAGTTCACAAATAACCAGAATCACATTCCCCTGTAAGACTGTGAAGACTTTATTCCAAGTGCCAAAAGAAATAAAAAGCCAGCCAGCCAAGAGTCAACCAGTGATGAAGAAACTACCTAATGGTTGAGCACAAAAGGGCCTAAGAAGTAAGAATTAAGCTAAAGTAGTATATGGAACTGAAGAAATCATTCTATGAAAATATAAACTGAATAGACAAGAAGAAAAATTTAATATAGAGAATTAAATGTACTTTAAGCTCAAAATCGTGTGTTATCTGATATTCTGGGTTCTTTAATACATAAAAATAATATTTTCAAAGACTATGAGCACATTTTCCCCTGACTTAACCAGACACATTTTTGCCCCTTTTAGATGAAACAGTATGTGAAATGAGCAGTGGCAATATGGTCCAATGAAGAGCACGTGTGATCTACAATCTCATTTCCATATCAGACCTTTATTTAAGTTTCAAATCTCTGTGTTTGCAAATGTATTTGATACCTCCTCTCGAATGTCTCAAAAGCATCATAACCAAATTTTACATCTAAACCTCTTTCGGTATTATCTAAATCAGCCAATTATACTCCTATGCGTTTTATTATACAAATTAGAAACCAAGAAATCGTCTTTGATAATTAACTCCCTCTACACTACCTGTGTGTTCATCCAGCCACAAAATCCTGTTGCTCTTATGGTCTCATAAATCTTTTAAGTTCTTTCATTTCTCCACCTCTCACCACCACTGTAGTCCAAAATAACATACAGGGTTATTCTAACAGCTTCCTGACTGGTCTACTAATGTTTTGGCAGGCCTCTCCCCTACTCCTTCTAAATTCTGTTCCCAGAGTTATTTTTTGAGACACAATGACAAATGACCATGTCAGCGTCTCTTTTCCCACTGTTATGATTATTTCTTGATGTCCCATTCCTCTGAGGGCATAGTCAAATAGACTACAGATCCTGGAGAACCTCTTCCTTAACTCCACACAAGCTTCACCTGCCAGAGACCTACCCCTCACTGTCTATCCTTCAGACACACTGGTCTTGCTTCATTTCCCAAAGTGCAATAGCAGCTCCTGAAACAGGGCCTCCCCTCATGCAATCCACTGTGCTTACAATACTCCCTCCTGTATTACCCTCAGAACCCCATGGCACTATCTCTTTTACCAAGGCAAATAATCCCATCAGGTCTCAGTTCAATCCTTCAGAAAATCCTTCCTAATTACTTATGCTGTGTTTGACGCATACACACACGTACATATATATCTGCTGCACAGTTATCACAGTTGTAATTTTAGATATTAATGGAGACTGTAAGCTCCCTAAGGAATTAAAAGTTTGTCTTTTTTTTTGTTTTTGTTTTTGTTTACCAGCATATCATCTAAGTCTAATAGTATATAGTAGATGCTCAAGAAATATTGGTTGAATGTATAAATACATGAAGAAAAGGACAACAGGTAAGAAGAGAAGACTTGAGCCCTTGCACCCAAATTCCCCAGCTATATCTCTTCTGCTCACACTTGATTTCCAGGAGCCTCTTTCAGCAAATCATTAACTGGAGGCAAATCACTTAAAAATCTCTATAACCTAGATAATCTGTGACATAAAAGGTGTTAGAGGTTATACTTGATGATTTGCATGGTTCCTTCCAGCTCGTATATTCTTTAAGTCTGAGAATTTACTAAAGGGAGCACCAGTCTAGTACTTAGGAAAAATGTTATGCTATTGTTGGTACTATAAAATGCATGACTTCAGAAAATGTTGGGTGGTAACTAAACCATAAATGTATACTTACCAAGAGTTTTTCTATAGCAGAATTACAAACACAAACTGTGACTGAATTGTGGATGATTTCATTTACTGAGTATCGTGTTATGTGAAGCATATGAAAAGAATTTTGCTGAAATAGCACTTTAAAAAGGTACTATTCCATTAAGCTATATTTTACTTCAATTATACCAACATGTATGACCTTATTTAAATTACCTTTATCTGTATTAAGAAACAATCCTTCTAAAACTGCTAAACAAAGGACAAATTACCTTGGTTAAAATATTTTTACATTATGTTGAGAGTAATCTTACTTAAAGTCAACCTAAACAAAGGATTAAATTTTGTCAAATCAAAAATACTTTACCTAACACACATTATCATTAGTCATATTTTTTTCTGAAGCTATTTTAGATATAAAGAATTAAGGGAGAAGGACACATAAAAGCTTTTTTGTTAGTTCTAATTCAATTTAGTGTTCAAGATGCAATGTGATGCTACGAAATGTTAGAAATGTACTTTGAGTTTATTGCAGTAGAAATATTGCTTGAGTGCACACTTAATAAGTGACTACTGATACTTACAAAGATATACAGTTTATTACCTAAACTCATCTATTCTCCTACAAATGCCAAATCACTAAAGGGGAAATGTTCTTTAGTGATTTGAACATTTTTTTTAATGTTCTTTAAATCCTTGACCTATGAATTCTAAGAGGTTTCTTTAACTCATTGTTGTAGTGCCTGATTTTCCCAATAAGCCTTCAGGATTTTTCACTCTTTTATTCTATTGGAAGGTTTAAGAAACAACTGAGTCCAGAAGTTTCTGGGGTCAGGAAGTAGCATAGTTTTATTCCTGTTACTTCCCTTTGATTTTGCTAGGATAGATCCTGCCAATAATAAATTTCTTAGTATACTTATTCATTTTTTCTTTTTTAGAAATAAAACTACCGAGTTATTTCATGAACATGGTGTTATTACTTCCAATTTTACTGATACTTATTTTCTCTGTTTTTCAGTATCTTGTCACAAATTTAACTTTGTTGATCCTTTCTCAGAACTTGTATTTCATTTTTTCTGGCCACTTTTTTGTAGTGATAATTTCATAGTAAATGCAATCTTATGGTCCTCATAAGTTTTTCTACATCAGAAAGTGTTTCAATAAATTCAAATAAGCAAAACTAATATTTCTACAAAGAGCCATTTTCTTATATGAAGTATACCACTAACTTTATCTTGAAGTTTAATCTAATTTCCTGTTCCAGGACAGAAAGGAACAGTTAGCAGAAGAATGTAAAAATAAAGTAAAAAGCTGAAAGACCTCCCTTCATCTACATCAATGCCCTTTTTCAGGTTGCTTCTTGGACTTCATGCCATTTAACATAGGACAGAATCCAGAGGGGGATGAGGAAACTACAAATGTAACAGGCTCCTAATACGCCTATTCCCAACCTTTGAGAATGACCAGTATTTCAGCCAAAGGGTCTCTACACAACCCCAAACTCACTATATCTGTTTTCTGGAGTTTATCTGGAAGATTGGTCTTGAGTGTGAACCGTCTCTGTGAAGATGGTGTTTGAGAAAGAAAGCAAACCTGACTGGGAGGAATCAGTTTTCTCATTATTGTTGGTTGGCACTGTATTATACTTGACGTTTGCAGGCAGTTAATAAACTTTAAAAAATAATAATGAATAGTGCTAAAAAGGACCGGAAGCTTTCTTTGATATTCATTGTCAATTGATTTGAGAGGCACAGAAATGTTGTAATTAGGCCTATCGTGGTCTTCCCAATAATCACTCTATTTTCTTTTTTTATTTTTATTTTTATTTTTATTATTTTATTTTTTTTTGAGACAGAGTCTTGCTCTGTCACCCAGGCTGGAGTGCAGTGGTGCGACCTCTGCGCACTGCAAGCTCCACCTCCTGGGTTCACGCCATTCTCCTGTCTCAGCCTCCAAAGTAGTTGGGACTACAGGTGCCTGCCACCACGCCCGGCTAATTTTTTGTATTTTTTTAGTAGAGACAGGGTTTCACTGTATTAGCCATGATGAGGGTCTTGATCTCCTGACCCTCACGATCCACCCACTTTGGCCTCCCAAAGTGCTGGGATTACAGATGTGAGCCACTGCACCGGGCCAGTCACTCTATTTTCTACGCATGGTTTCACATCAAATTCTTTTAGGCATTTTAAAAATTATTTAATATCTGTGTCTGATCTAAAAGGATGCATGATGACATGAAGCACTCACCAACTGATAACTAAGGCCCAGAACCATGATAAGAAAAGCAATTAGAAAGTAACTTCTGGCAAATATGCAGAAGGAAAGGAGAAGAAAGGAAATTGTGAAAATGTAAATATAAATACAAGAGTAAGACTCCCAAGGTCTGGCTCATTGAAACCAAAATGAAACCATAAAATATCCAAATGTTATAAATATAATGACCAAAGAGAAGAATTAATCATGCACAATTTGGAATGAGAACAAAATACTAACAGTCGGAAATGAGTAACACTGAGAAAGAGGTGGTTGTAGGGATCCAGAATGAGTCCTAATAGCAGTGTCTCAGTTGTGAGTCTTGTACAGGTCCTAATGAACACTATGGTCAGATATGATAAGATTTACAGAGAACAACTTAAATGAAAAGGAGCTCACAGGATTCTCTGCCTCTATGATTGTTCTGTAGAGAGGCATGCTTTGATCCTTTTAGCGGACTGCAATGTAGAACATTCAAGTAGGAGGAACTCTCCTTCACGCGATGGATATTTACAAGTCTGACTAAGAGCATGTAAAGGTATCTAGTTTTCTGGGTAACAGAGATACTTCTGGCCCAGAATGTAATCTAGAAAAGTTTCAGGAGCTTAGCTAGAGAGTTGGAATACCAGCCTGGCCAGTATCACCAAAGATCTCACTGTACTTCTTTGAATAAGCTTAGCTCAGCCAATCTACTCTGCGAAGCATCTTGGAAGGAAGGACACATGGCCATTAAAGATCAATGTTTGTCTCTCCCCAGCCTATTACTAAGTGCAGATACAGGAGATATTTTTAAATGATAATATACACATGAATACTTGGAAAATAATAAAAGATCAATTTTATAGGAAAATATAAATTCCCAAAATAAGAGTTCCAATCAAGATGTTATGTTAAGGAAGCATGGGCAAGTTTTCATTTCACTCCAAATAGATAAAATTATAGGATAAAATATTTTAAACAATGTGTAAAGCAAATAACAGTGCTTGAAAATCACAACTAGAAATTATCAGGTGCGAGAAAGAAAGGAAAGACTGATGATAGTCCTGGGATTAGAAACATATCTTAATGTTTAATGCTTCTATGGGAAAGAGAGTTGTGGCCATACATATTACGCACACTAGAAATGGGAAATTAATCTCCCAATTAAGTACCAGATTACAAAGAAGCAAGCAGTTTTTGGGAATGGGGAAAAGGAAAATCTGCATCCTGTAGCCTAGATTCATATTAGGATATGGTCAGGACCCCAGGTTCACGAGCAAGCTATGTAATCTATGCCAGCCGTAAGGATGTGTCTTGCTGATATTCAATCACATGGGGATTAATTGACCCAAGGGTCAAGTAGCTGCATCCTGAAATCCATCACCATGTTTGCACCAAGGTCACACCTCTTAGCTGCTCTTAGTCAATGATTGACTGTGATTAAGATACTGAGGCAGAGCTGTTACTCAGTGACTGAAGACTCTTCTGATATGTAATTGGCCCAAAAGACAGCCAGGTCATGCCAAAAAAAAGACTAAAGCTATCACCCCAGAACAATATTGTCAATGTATTATTAATTTAATTACCTTAAAGGTAAATTATACAAATATTTTTATTATTAAAAGACAAAGAATCTACAAAACAAAATTAACAAAATTTTATGACCTGGGAAAAAAGAACTGCTACGTTTGAAGGAAATACAAATATATATTCTAGAAATTAAAAAATATATATAAATATATTCTTGAATATATATATAGATATCTCTTGCATATATATGTGCAAGAGAGAGAGATAGGTTAAACAATAAAGTAGACATAGATGAAGAGAGCATTGCTGAATTGGATGAGTTTAAAGAAATCATACAAGAATCAAAACTATGAAAACATATCTATATATATAAAGCTCATTTAAATTAAGTATAACTGAACATATATATTTTTGAATTTGCAAACATTAATTTTAAGCCCCCTAAATTTATTGTTTAATTCCCAACATACCATCAGATAACCTATAGATAAATCAAAGTTGAATTTATTAAATTTGTCGCAGTTAGGGATAATGTTACCTTAATAGTCTTTTTCTTTTTTTTTTTTTTTTGAGGTGGAATCTCACTCTGCAGCCCAGTCTGGAGTGCAGTGGTGCAATCTCGGCTCACTGCAAGCTCCGCCTCCCAGGCTCATGCCATTCTCCTGCCTCAGCCTCCCGAGTAGCTGGGACTTCAGGCGCCTGCCACCACGCCCGGCTAATTTTTTTTTTTTTTTTTGGTATTTTTAGTAGAGACAAGATTTCACCATTTTAGCCAGGATGGTCTCGATCTCCTGACCTCGTGATCCACCCACCTCGGTCTCCCAAAGTGCTGGGATTACAGGCGTGAGCCACCGCGACCGACCCTTAATAGTCTTAATCGTATGTCAGAGGGGGAAGAAAAAGGAGAATATTTATAGGATTAAGTAGGCTTAAGTAATTTAAGGCATCTGTTAAGATGGAGAACTGAAATGAACTGAGCAAAATTTGTGCTGTAACAGTTTAGGATTGGTGGGCATAGTGAGATAAGGTTCTTGAAGGAAATATTAATATGTAAAAGTGCTTCATAAGAAAGCTGTTTGCCCCAGTGAGCAGGTAAGTGTCCCAGATAAATTAATTTGCAGGAATAGTCTGAAGCAGATGTTTAAATTCTCATCTTTCTCATATAAAGGACAAACAACCAAGCTTTACTGATATATGTAGTCTCAGTTCTTAGTTCTAACAGCTATGTTATACTGATACAGGTAGTCATGTTCACATTATGAAACAAAATATAATTGTAACATAAATAAACATTGATAAATATACAATAATACTGGAAATTTAAATAAAATAATCTCAGAAACTGATATATTAAGCAAACTAATAGCAAGGCAGTAGAAGATCTAGGCAACATAATTTACCTTGCTAAGTGTATCATATGAATCATAATAAAACTAAGTTCAAATTGAAAAGAACTCTTTTCTTTTGGGATTCTCCCCAAATCCTTTATATGATTCTAAAATTTATGAGACGAAGCAAAATAGCAAAGGAAATCAAAGAGAATACATATTCACTCTTCTACTTTACCTCAGTCATTCAGTGATGTATTAGGAGTTAATGCTCTAAGAAAATAATCCAGTTTTATTTTAAGACATAGAAGCAGAGCAACTGTTTATAAAAAAAGAAATGGTAGGGTGTTTCAGATAACCTAATGGAAGATTTTAGTGGGGAGTAACGCAGTATAAGATTATCTCAGATGAGAATATACAGAGGCCAGCGTGAAGATGACAAATCCGATGTTGAACAGATCATCAGCTTACATTTATGTCAGTCAGTGACAAAGTGAAACAGTAAGATGATGCATTGTGAAATTAGAACTCTCAATCATGTCTAAAATGCTGACTGTGTGATTTTGTTGCTGCGAAGTCAAAACTTTTAATGTGATATTGCAGCTTCCTGGGTGGCTGCTCCTTCTGGCTTTCTGTTATTTACCAAACACTTAAGAGATAATATTTTCACTTTTTGAAATTCAAATCTTCACTAATCTCTCACTCGTGAAAACCAAACATGCTTCTAAAAGTATCCTCCAGGAGATCACATCTTGATTTCTCACCAATGCAATGGTCAATTTCAGTTGTATCTGCAATTGGTTTATGAGGAGTTTCAGTAACTCATTCATTGATTTTTATTTTTTAATATTCTACAGAATGCTATTCAATGCTAATTTAGGAGAGGAATTCTAGTTACTCATTCTGACCAGAAATACAAAAATATAGAGAAAAGACATCACAAAATTCATTTTACTTTCCAGAAATAAAAAATGTAATCCATAAAAATGTACTTTTCAAAAGATGAGATACATGTGGTTATGACTATTTCAAAAGCGGGTGATTTGGACTTATCTTCCATTATACTTTATCCAAATAGAGATATTAAAAACAAATAATTAGATTTTAATGCATATATGTGTTTATGAAGTCATGCTTAGAATTTTTGCAATTTCCACTCTGAGCTTCAATATTGAAACACAAAATATATGGTTCTCAAAAGTTTTATAATAAAATTAATTTCTTTTTTCTTTCAATTTGTATCCTAAAGTAACCTCAAAAACCACTGTCAAATGCAAGAATAGATACACAGATCAGTGGAACAGAACAACAGAATAGACATTCCAGACATTGATCTGCACAAATATGATCAACTGATTTTTGACAAAAGTACACGGGTAATTCAGTGGGAAAAGCTCTTTTAAACAAAATGTGCTAGAAAAATTGGATATCAACATACAAATAAATTAACTTCAAATTGTACTTTGCAATGTATATAAGATGGCATACATTCATAATTTCAAATGGCGAACATCTCTTAGATATATCACTAAAAACATGATCCTTCAACATGAAAAGAAAAAGACAAATTGGACTTCACCCAACTTCTCTTTACAAGTACATTGTTATGAAAATGAAAAACTATGTCAATGACTGGAAAAAAACACTTTCAGTATATCTGTATATTGTAACGTATGCAATATATGTATTCTAAATATAGGTACTTTGAGGGATATATATGTATAATATGTATAATATACATGTATACATGTACATATGTGTAATATACGTGTATATATATAATATATACATATCCCTCGAAGTATCTATATCTAGAATACACAAAGAACTCTTACAATTCAATAAGAAAAAGACAACAACCAAACTTTTTAAGTGAGCAAAAGACTTGAACAGGCACTAATCTCAAAATATATATGAATGTCAAATAAGCATATAAAAGATATTCAACATCATTGCTCATTAGAGAAATAAAAATTAAAACCAAATTGAGATGCCACTATACAACCACTGGAATAGCTACAGTAAAACACGCGTGCACACACACACACACACACACAAAATCTACACATACCAAGTCTTGGTGAGTGTATGCAACAACTATAACACACATACACTGCTGATGAGTATGTAAAGTGTACAACTATTTGGCAAACAATTTCACAGCTTCTTGAAAGTTCAATATATGATTCAGCCATTCATTAAACTCTGTGGCAATTATTCCAGATTAATGTAAAGATATGTCCACGTAAGACTTGTGCAAAAATGCCCCTAAAAGCTCTAGTTTTAACAGTCAAAACCTGGAAACAACCTAAATATTCATCACAGATGAATAGATATACAAACAGTGGTATGTCCTTTTATTGGAATCCTATTTAGTAATTAAAAAGAATTGATTAAAGAATTAAAAGAATCTATTGTGTGTGATGCAGCCAACAATATGGATGAATCTGGAAACAGTTATGCTGAATCAAAACATCAGACAAAGCAAGAGCGTGTATTTTATATCTACTTACAGAAAATCCTTTAAAGTGCAAACCAATCCATAGTGAGTAATTGTGGATGAGTGGTTGCCTGGGCACATGGGGTGGATTATAAATAAGCATGAGAAAAGCTCTGGGATTAATGGAAATGTTCATTACCTTGATTTGGCAATAGTTTCTCAGGTATATTTATATGCCAACATTTATCAAGTTGTATGCTTTAAATATCTACAGTTTAGTTCAATAGTATCTTAACAAAGCTAGAGAAAAAGGCATGCTGAAACTTTGCCCATTGCATTGGCTTTCAGGTCCCTTATCACTTTTCACTTAGCAATATGCCTTTAAACCTTTTCATGGGTCGATATAGTGATATTCCCCATTATTTATTGTGGTTAAATACATATAACAAAATTTACCATTTTAACAATTTTTAAGTATACAGTTCAATCATCTTAAATACATTTGCAATGCTATGCAATCTTCATCACCATCCATCTCCATACCTCTTTTCATCTTGTAAAACTGAAACTCTGTACCCATTAAACAATAGCTCCTGATATTCCCCCTAGCCCAAGCCCCTGGTAACCACCATTCTACTCTCTCTCTGTGCTGTTGACAGCTCTAAGTATTTCATATAAATGGAGTCATACAGTAGTTATGTGTTTATGACCTGTTTATTTCATTTAGCATAATGTCCTCAAGGCTTATCCATGGTATAATATATGTCAGAATTTCCTTTCATAAGGCTGAATAATATCCCATTATGTATATACCTGTTCTATTGAATGTATATACCATATTTTTCTTATCTGTTCATCTGCCAGTGAACATTTGGGTTACTTCTACATTTTTGCTATTGTGAATAATGCTGCACAGATGACTGTTTTAAAAACAGAACAAAACAATGAGTAGTGGTAAGGATGTGAAGAAATTGGAACCATCATTCACCATTAGTGGAAATGTAAAATGGCGTATAATTATTTAGAATGGTGGAAAACAGTATAACAGTTTCATAAAAAAATTAAAAATATAATTAACAGTAATAGTAGTTCCACTTCTGGTTATATACTAAAAGAATGAAAAACAGGATCTTGAAGAGAAATGTGTATATCCATGTTCATAGCTGATCTTTACAGTTTTTCATCTATTCAAGAACAACTTGGCTGTTTCCAAGTTTGGCAGTTATAAATAAAGCTTCTAAAATATTCACATGCAGGCTTTTCCGTAGACATAGTTTACAAATCAGAAAACTGGGAAAATATCAAGAAATGCAGTGGAAGATCATATGATAAGAGTAGACTTGGTTTTATAGCAAACCGCCAAACTGTTTTCCAAAGTTGCTGTACCATTTTGCGATACCTCTAGCAATGAATTCCTCTAGCAGTGGAGTTCCAGTTGCTCCACATTCTTGCCAGCATTGGGTGCTGTCATTGTTCTGAGTTTTAGTCATTCTAATAGATAGGTAGTGGTATTTTGTTATAATTTGCAATTCCCTAATATGTGATGTTGGGCATTTTTCATATGTGTATTTCTTTGATGAAGTATCTGTTCAGATCCTTTGCCCATTTAAAAAAATCTGGTTGTTTGCTTTCTCAGAGTTGAGTTTTAAGAATTCTTCGTATATTTTATATACCAGTTCTTTATCAGGTATGTTTTTTGCAAAAATATTTGTTCAGTCTGTGACTTATTTTTTAACAGTATATTTTGCAGAGCAGAAGTTTTAGTAAACTGTAACTTATCGATTTTTTCTTTTTTAAATTTTACTTTTTATGTTATATCTAAAAAGTCACTACCAATATACTGTCACCTAGATTTTCTTCTATGTTATTTTCTAAGAATTTTACATTTGTGTGCTTTACATTTGGTCTATTATTCATTTTGTGAAAGCAGAAAACTTGTTTCTCTATTTTTTATATGTGAATTCCCTTTATTATTTTTCAAAAGTCATCTTGAAGCATTACATCAAAAATTCTGGGGTATGGGGTTGTTTGTTTTTTTCTTGTAAATTTGTTTGAGTTCTTTGTAGGTTCTGGATATTAGCCCTTTGTCAGATGAGTAGATTGCAAAAATTTTCTCCCATTCTGTAGGTTGCCTGTTCACTCTGATGGTAGTTTCTTTTGCTGTGCAGAAGCTCTTTAGTTTAATGAGATCCCATTTGTCAATTTTGGCTTTTGCTGCCGTTGCTTTTGGTGTTTTAGACATGAAGTCTTTGCCCATGCCTATGTCCTGAATGGTACTACCTGGGTTTTCCTCTAGGGTTTTTATGGTATTAGGTCTAACATTTAAGTCTCTAATCCATCTTGAATTAATTTCCATATAAGGAGTAAGGAAAGGATCCAGTTTCAGCTTTCTACTTATAGCTAACCAGTTTTCCCAGCACCATTTATTGAATAGGGAATCCTTTCCCCATTTCTTGTTTCTCTCAGGTTTGTCAAAGATCAGATGGCTGTAGATGTGTGGTATTATTTCTGAGGACTCTGTTCTGTTCTATTGGTCTATATCTCTGTTTTGGTACCAGTACCATGCTGTTTTGGTTACTGTAGCCTTGTAGTATAGTTTGAAGTCAGGTAGCGTGATGCCTCCAGCTTTGTTCTTTTGACTTAGGATTGTCTTGGAGATGCGGGCTCTTTTTTGGTTCCATATGAACTTTAAAGCAGTTTTTTCCAATTCTGTGAAGAAACTCATTGGTAGCTTGATGGGGATGGCATTGAATCTATAAATTACCTTGGGCAGTATGGCCATTTTCACGATATTGATTCTTCCTATCCATGAGCATGGTATGTTCTTCCATTTGTTTATGTCCTCTTTTATTTCACTGAGCAGTGGTTTGTAGTTCTCCTTGAAGAGGTCCTTTACATCCCTTGTAAGTTGGATTCCTAGGTATTTTATTCTCTTTGAAGCAATTGTGAATGGAAGTTCATTCATGATTTGGCTCTCTGTTTGTCTGTTACTGGTGTATAAGAATGCTTGTGATTTTTGCACATTAATTTTGTATCCTGAGACTTTGCTGAAGTTGCTTATCAGCTTAAAGGATATGAACAGACATTTCTCAAAAGAAGACATTTGTACAGCCAACAGACACATGAAAAAATGCTCATCATCACTGGCCATCAGAGAAATGCAAATCAAAACCACAATGAGATACCATCTCACACCAGTTAGAATGGCGATCATTAAAAAGTCAGGAAACAACAGGTGCTGGAGAGGATGTGGAGAAATAGGAACACTTTTACACTGTTGGTGGGATAGTAAACTAGTTCAACCATTATGGAAAACAGTATGGCGATTCCTCAAGGATCTAGAACTAGATGTACCATATGACCCAGCCATCCCATTACTGGGTATGTACCCAAAGGATTATAAATCATGTTGCTATAAAGACACATGCACACGTATGTTTATTGTGGCACTATTCACAATAGCAAAGACTTGGAATCAACCCAAATGTCCATCAGTGACAGACTGGATTAAGAAAATGTGGCACATATACACCATGGAATGCTATGCAGCCATATAAAAGGATGAGTTTGTGTCCTTTGTAGGGACATGGATGCAGCTGGAAACCATCATTCTTAGCAAACTATCACAAGAACAGAAAACCAAACACCGCATGTTCTCACTCATAGGTGGGAACTGAACAATGAGATCACTTGAACTGGGGAAGGGGAACATCACACACCGGGGCCTATCATGGGGAGGGGGGAGGGGGGAGGGATTGCACTGGGAGTTATACCTGATGTAAATGACGAGTTGATGTGTGCTGACGAGTTGATGGGTGCAGCACACCAACATGGCACAAGTATACATATGTAACAAACCTGCACGTTATGCACATGTACCCTAGAACTTAAAGTATAATAATAATAAAAAAAATTTTTTTTAATAATAATAATAAAAAAAATTCTGGGGGAAAAATCTATGACTCTAATACTAGTCTCCTTTATTAAAGGTATTTTCCATCTACTTGTTGGTAGAGCCACAATTTTGTTAATCTTCTACTAAACTAAAAAGCCTGCAAGAATTTAATATAAATTCCAAAAATAATACTTGATTAACTTGCAAAAAGGGCGGTAAAGTGAGGATAAAGATCAGAAACGAGCAATAAAAAACAAATACCAAATAGTAGATTTAAACCAAACCACATTAGTAATTATATTAAATACAAATGGACTAACCATTCTAAACAAAAGACAGAGATTGTGAGTTTGAATTTAAAAACACACGTAAGATTCTACTAGATGTTTTTTATAAGAGATACATTTAAAAATTAAAGACCCACACAGATTGAAAGTCAAATAATTGGGAAAGATACACCATGCAAGCGGTAACTATAAGTTGCTTTATAGTTAAAAAAAAATCTGTTAATACTAAATTAACCAGACTATATGATAGTTAGTTGAGATAATAACAGTCGTTTTATAATATTGAAAGTGTAATTTTGTGAAAAACTATGTACAAATTCTGCATGCACATGCATATGCTCTTGATAATAAGGATTCAACATATATGAAGCACATTTGACAGAACTGAAAGGGGAAAGAGACAAATCTGCAATTATTTTTAGTGATTTTAACTCTTCTCTCTCAGAAGTTGATGGCACAACTGAACTGAAATATCAGCAAGAAAATTAAAGACATGAGTAACACTATCCACTAACTTGAACAAATTGATATTTGTAAAGTAACGTAGGAAGCAATTGCAGAACACACATTATTTTCAAGTGTACATAGAACATTCACCAAGAAATACGCAGGCCACAAAATAAGTCTCAATAAATTTTAAAAGCATTGCACTTTTCCAGAATTTGTTCTCCCAACATAACATAATTAAATTAGATATGAAGAAGAATGAGATATCTAGAGAATCCTCAGATATATGACATTTATCAACATATTTCTAAATAACCCATGACCCAAAAAGAAATCACATGGAAAACTAGGAATTATTTCAAACTGAGTAATAATGTAAGTACAATATATACAGGTATCTGATTACTGCCATTGCATACAAACCACTTCAAAACAACTGGCATAAAAACGATCATTTTATTGTACTCATGGATTCTATGGTTCAAGAATTCAGACAGGACATATGCGGATGACATGTCCCCTCCACAATGTCTGGCCTTCAGCTGGGAAGACTGGAACAGCTGGCACAACTAATGACTGAGACTGGAATTGCTGGGTGATACCTTTGGCCCCTGGGCTTAGGATGACCATAGGCTCAACTCATTGAAGTCACTGAACAGAACATCCACAAATGGCCTCTCCATATAGCCTGAAACTTCTCACAGTATAGAGGCTTCAAGGCAGCCAAACCTTTTTCATGGTCTTCCTGGGCTACAAAAGTGAGTGTCTCCTCTAAATATTGGTAAAGATAAGAACCAAACGAAGCTCTTTGCTGATGGAACAACTGCTGTATAAAACTGTCTGGGTTTTTTTTTTAGTAAACATACATATGTACAGCAATATAGATAAACTTCAAAAACATTATATTAAATGAAAGAAGTTAAAGACAAAATAATATATACATACATGATTCCATTTATATGAACAGGCAAAACCAATCCAGTGTAATGGAAGTCAGAACAGCAGTATCCTATGTTGTGCCTCAAAGATAGCACAAAAGAACTTTCAATATTATGAAGTAAATAGAAAGTATTACAGGTGTGACGATAGTATTGTGCTTATGTACTCACATCCCTTATGGCTGAAATATGCATGCAGCAAGTGTCATGATCTCTATAATTCACTTTCAAATAGCTCAGCAAAATTTCAAATACCTCTGTATAAAGAGAGAAAGAGAGAATGAAAAATGGCAGATGCATAAATAAATAAAACAAGATAAAGCAAGCACAGCAACATGTTACTAATAGTCAAACTCACTGAAAGTGTACGTGGGTTTTCATATACAATTATTTTACCTTTTCTTTTTCCTTTTTTTTTTTTTTTTTTTTTTTGAGACAGGGTCTCACCCTGTCGCCCAGGCTGGCGTGCAACGGCGGGACGGTGGCTCACCGCGACCTCTGCCTCCCAGGCTCAAGCGATTTTCCTGCCTCAGCCTCCCGAGTAGCTGGGACTACAAGCGCCTGTCACCATGTCCCAGCTAATTTTTGTATTTTCAGTAGAGACAAGGTTTCACTATGTTGGCCAGGCCGGTCTTGAACTCCTGACCTCAAATGATCCAGCCGCCACAGCCTCCCATAGTGCTGAGATTACAAGCGTGAGCCACAGCTCCTGGCCTCACCATTTCTTTAGATTTGAAAATTTCAAAAGAAAAAACAGTTGTAAAGTACAATAAGTAAATTCTGAAGATTTGAAATTTATTAATTAAAAAAGTTATTTAGTAACTCTTATGTCAGATTTTTTTTGATGGCTCAAATACCACTATTGTTTTATTATGTCCAGAAATCTTGCTAATTAATTTTAAGAGCATTTTCTTTATTTCAAACAAGCTTAAATACTTTTAGAAATAAAAGTTTTAAAATAAATGAGAAAATAAAACTATATAACATCATTTTAAAGTTTTAATCCAAATTATAAGAAAGATAAACTAAACTGAGGTAGAAAATCACGAAACTTGTGTCCAGACAGCTGTAAATAATCTTAGCGAAATTACTGACACAAAAGTAAAACAAATTTCCCCATAGGAACAAGGAGAGTAGCTGAGAAAGTAAAAAGTACAGACACTGAGCTCAATGGTAGGAGTATATATTTTTCTCCAACTTGTCTAACTTGAGGAATCCGGGAGGTATTTTCAGTCACAAAACCAAAGTTGTCTGTGGCAGTTTACTTTATTACCTAAAATGGCATACAGTGCCAATAATATGGATAATCTTGGCTGAACTTGGTGGCTCACGCCTGTAAAGACAGCACTTTGGGAGGCCGAGGCGTGCAGATCACGAGGTCTGTAGTTCAATACCAGCCTGGACAACATAGTGAAACCCCATCTCGACTATAATACAAAAACTTAGCCGAGCATGGTGGCGGGCCCCTGTAATCCTAGCTACTCGGGAGGCTGAGGCGGGAGAATCTCTTGAACCTGGGAGGTGGAGGTTGCAGCAAGCCGAGATGGTGCCACTGCACACCAGCCCCTGCGACAGTGGGAGACTCTGCCTCAAAAAACAAACAAACAAAAAAGGGTAATCTTACATATAAGATGTAGCAAATACATTCTACATTTAGATAAAAAGTATTTAGGAAAACTTAGGGAACAGTATGCCTCTGTTGCCTCTTGGAAGAATTATCTTCACCCTTTATTCATAAAAACCAGGAGACAAGTAGCCACTGTTTCTCATTATGATTCTCTTACCTTTAGTAGCCAAGTTTTAGAAGTGAATGGTTGTGAGAAAAATGGTAAGTAGTACAGGAATTCATTATGTACAAAGCTTAAAATTTAACCTGGAAGTAGAAGTTATAATTTAGTTTTTTGCAAGTTATCTCATTTCATCATTAGTTTTTTTTACTAGGAGGTGATTTTTGTGTTTCTTTCTTCTTTTTTTTTTTTTTTTTTTTTTTTTGGTATTGAATTTTCTTCTGATCTCCTATGGCACTGAAAAAGAAAAAGAAGAATCTGTTGCCCATGATAAGGTGGATATTTAAAAGCCTCCCAGAAAATTTGAGGTGAAAGACTAGTTTATTTTGAAATAATAAATAATGCCCACCAGGATAGCAGAAATGTGGCATTGTCTTTTCTTTTCTGCCCATTCCTCTTCTCTGGGCAAAATATATCAGGCTATAAAGGAGAGCATGGAGAAAAAAAGAAATTTAAAAGGGAGAAGAAATACAACAAAGACATAACATACAAATAGAATTAAGTTTGAGAAATATTCCATGCACAAGATAAATTGAGGAAAATAAAATGCGAAACAAATTGAATTCATTTGATGAATTTGCTCCCAGTAAATTGGCAGCATTACAGAAAGCAATAAAAGAACATTTCGAGGTAATGGTTGAATTTAAAGCCCAAACACAGAAACACTGGCAATTTTGTGTTTCACAAATGCACATTTAATAACTAAATAATTATATTACTTCTCCATTAATTCAAATATTCATTTCTACTATATTTTTGTTTCTATGTTACCTATCAATGGAAATTGAGTTTTCTGGTTTTTCTTTTTAAAGGTGTAAGATATCTTGTCACACCAAGAAAAACAGAGTAAAACGTTTGGGAGACATCATAAAAGAACCTACATTTTATTTTCTTCATGCATAAAGAAAGGAATCTAAATTCAGAATCACCTTTAACATTCTGTAATCCTACTTTATAGTCAGCTCTAGACAGTGGAGTATGAATAAGATGAACAATGACTTCTAATGTGTTTTGGGGGAGAAAAATCAAGCTCACACAGGAATTGAGGAACAAAGGAACTAATTCTGAATGTCAGAGCTGTGCCAAATTATTATGCCCCATAATCTTTGATTAGTACCTTTAAGTGTATAGATGTGCATATTGTTTTGGCTTCCTTGGAAAGGTCTTCCCCATTATTATTTGAATATCATTAGAAAATCCAGCAATGAGAAGAGAAAACCTTAATTAAAAATTTCACTTAATACACATAAAATTCTAAATGCCATCTCTGGTTTATTTCGTGTCAATCTATCTGAAATATCAGAATTACAGTATTGTGCCTCTTAAACAGAAGTAATCAACTATTTTGGTTAAAAAAGGGTATTATTAACTGAAAAAGATAATTAGGAACTGAAAGCAATGTTAATAGATACAAATCATAATGCACCCTATCATTTCAAATGTAAATTTATGTAGAGCATTTAAGCAGTGTTCATTTTTAAAAGACTCTATAATAATGCTCATAATTGCCTTGCATGATTTATGTCATTAGAGGAATTCTATTCTGACTCATAAAAGCCAAAATTGTCATAACCTGCCAAAACATTTTCATATATGAACAATACTGCAAATTTCAGATCAAAAATTACTTTTAAATAGAAATTATACTTATTTATGTATCATATAGAAAATAAGAAAATATCAAAATTAATATATGGCCTATCTCTTCAAATAAAAGGGCTACAGAAGAAAAGCACATATCCAAAGTATACTGTCTAGAATTTAAATTTCAAATGGCATTATAAAAATATTGTCCTCAGTTTTAATTTTCACCTGAACATCTACCAATCACTTTTTACAGTTTACATCTGAGACAAATTTCAGTATACTACTAATGCATAAGCTTTAACATTCTGAATTAAGGTTTGATACACTGCCACCTAGTGATAATTTGAAGAAAATTCAAATGTATCTATGTAGTGCTGAAGGCTCAAACCCACACTTAACCTGAGGGAACATTGGGCAGGAACTTACCACACACTCATTTATCTGGCCGAAAAGCAAGCTGGTTGAAGGTAATAACAGAAGAGTAGATGGTAGTTCAAATATCTGCTCCATTTATGTCCTGACCTCGGGAAAGTTATTCTACATCTTTAGCTAAGCCTTGGTTTACATTTCTGGAAAGTGGAAATGATTATATAATTACCTCAAATAATAAATTATTTAAGGTTAAATTACTTTATTTAAATTCATTTAAGAAATGAACGCGATGAGGGTATATTGTTGATCATAGCCCATGCCATATCACAAACCCTTTTAGTAGTCATACGATTATTTGGCAAAACTTTTTTCTAAGTGTTGCATGACCAAACTCAATTATAATTTTCCAAAATACTGCTAAAGGTATTCTTGTTCCTTCAGCAAAAACAAAAAGTAGCTGATTTACCATGGAAAAAGTGATATTTACAGTTGCGCTTCAAAATGTAAAACCACAGGAAAATTCTAAGTTTGGATTTTATTTCTACCATTTAATAGTTCCATAAGTCAATCAAAATACAGTCTTGAATTAAATTCCTATGTTCACTTTCTTCTAAGTTAGCAGCTGTGATAATGTCTTATATTCATTTTTATACATCAAGTACATATAGTGCCTGCACATAATAGATGTCCAACAAATATTTTTGTAAGATCTGAGCATAATATCAACATACTATGCTTAGTTCAATGGGCATTAAGTTCCTGTTATAATTCGGTAACTGACATAGTCATTATTAAAAAGATGAATTAAAAAACCATTCCAAATTAGGAAAAGATAGAGCCATACAACTAACAATACAAGTGAGAAGTATATGAAAACTACATCAGATTTGTAAACAAAGGAACAATTTTTATCTGAGGGGCTTAGAAAACATATACAGAAGGAGGCAACATAACAATGTAAAAAAATAAAGGAAAGCACTCTGTTTCTTTGCTAGACATTTTCCCCCTTGTATTCATTAGCGATTTGTATGGTTCATTTGGCAAAAGTAGGGAAGAAGAAAGTGAATTTGCATAAGCACAATTAATGACTTCTTAAAAATTCAGCAGAATTGCAATTAAATCTGAGTGGATTCCAGTTCCAAAACAGTCATTCTCTTACAGTAAAAAACTACTTGAAAAGTTTTCACCATAAAACTGTGCCTCACTTTTTTACATTTTTAAAGGAGTATTTAAATCTTATATAGTTAAGATCCGATACATTTTTATCAAAGAACAGGGCGGCTGCTTTTGTATTACCATCCCTAGCAGCATGAAATAAAGAGGCAAAGGCAGCCTGAAAAACCTTCTCTTTTTCTACCATATTTATGAAGAGGCCAGTGCCCCTGAGTCAACAGATCTGGCCATAAATGGATTTTGATAGTGGAGAGAGGACAGCAGACAAGGAGATAAATGAGGAGAGAGTCTAAATATGTCAGTGAAATTCTCACCATAGCCAAAAAATATCAAGTGGCTGTCAGAGTACATCTTGATTGATGTTATTAAAACCTAGTTGAATCAATAAAATTGCTTTCAGGTCACAGTGTGGCTCCCAATTCTACAATTCTACTCTTAGACTTGATGTGCTATAAATTGTATCTAAGTTGAACTTTACTAATTCTTCTTAGATGCTCTGTGATATATAGTGCAAAATTGCTCCTGAAGGAGAAACACCAACAGGCAGCATGATATGCAGCCTTTTCAACAGTGCCTGCAGCAAGGCAAAGGAGAGCAGACAGTAACCCTTCATATACTCTAGAAAACATTCTTTTGCCAATAATCAAATTAGTGATTACCCAAATGCGGACAATTCAATAGAAGATACGTATTAGGAGGTGTCCATTATGTATAAAAATGCACAAAGTTGTCGTGGGAGCTAAGAACACGCAATATGCATATAGTATAATTTCTGCTTAACTTGAATGATAAGAGAGAAAATATAATAACATAGAAGGCAAGGCAAGGGAACAATATAAGGAAACCAATGAGAAAATAATGGCTTTTCTAGGCATTCACAGAGGACATTTGCAAAAGAGCAACAGACATGACCAATGAGGGGAGATAAGAGTCATGCTTTTCTCATTCACTTGTTTAACAAAAATGTATTGTCTACTTCTTGCCAGGTAGGCATTGTTGTGGACTCCAGAGATATGGTAGGGAGCACAGCCAAGGAGCTTAAATTCTGACAAGAATAGATACAATGTAAAATGAAAAGTATAGAGAGGACAACTTTATGATGTGAAGAGCACCAAGGAAAAAATAAGTACAGTGAAATGGCCGACCATGTACGTGCGGGGAGGACTAATAACAATGCAGAATCCAGGGAGCAGTCTCCAAGGAGTTGGTGGTTATGTTGAGTTCTGCCCAATGGATGGCTCCAGCCCCATGACAACCCTGGGGAAGAACATTTCAACCAGAGGAAGGTGGTCAATAGATGGTCATTCCTGAAGCAGGTCAATGCTTTCCAGAAGCCTGAAGCTGCAGCTGAAGCACACATGTTGTGAGATTGGGTCCAAAAGGCAGAAGCTAGAGCATGTTGAACCTTCAAGGCCATGTTGAGGTAGATGAGTTTTATTCTAAGTGAAATGAAGAACCCCTGGGAGTTTTTAAGAAAGGGGGAAACTGATCAGATTATAAAAATTGAAAAAGAATTTTGGAAATGGATTATAGTGGACCTGAAATGACAAGTTGAAAGGTTGAGGACTTACATGTGAACAATGAGCATCTGAGGACAGAACAAGGAGTTTCCACAAGTGGAACTATGGGCAGATAGATAGGATACATACATAAAGCAGGAATATCATATCAAATAAACAAAAACAAAGCAAAACCCCTGCTTATTTGGTGTATATGCCCTGGTGGCAAATGGCAGGCGGTGGGCGGCGGGGTCTTCATTTTTTCACCCCAGTGAAAACTACATGTTCAAATGTGCGCTTTTCTGTGAAGTCTTTCCTTGTGGTTCAACACTACTCAGAGTTTACAGAATGTTCTCCCTGCTTCTACAAGCTTTGAATGTATCTCTCTTACATCAATTTCATATTGCGTTCTAATGTTAGGTTTACATCTTTTCCCTGTAGATTTTACTCTTTAAAGATATATGTGGTCATGTTCACTTTAATACCATCAGTGCCTAATGCAGTGCCTCCTTCATAGGAGGACCTCAGAGAATGTCTGTTGGAAGAATGAATCTCAACAGATCAAGCATCAGGGAATGAGGTTCAATATCACAGGGAGGGAGCAAACCACTCCCTTCTCACCTAACATGAACCCTACAGTACTCTCTGTGTGTAGCAGACAAATGTCTTCTAACCAGTAACAATGGTATTATTAGTTGAGTTATTGCTATAAGCTAATCATCTGGGAGTGTGTGCAGTTATTATTTTAAGCTTATTGTTAACCATGAAAAGAAAACTGCATCATAAAATCCTGTATCTACATGTTACATAACAAATTCTTTGAAACAGATTTGTAAGCATGGTGGCATTTTACTTCTGCTTGTGGAAGGTATTCTGCAGTATAGACAATGCTCTAACAATACTTAAAAATATTAATTGACATTAGGTACTTGACATAAGTTGATTTCATTTGTTAAATGATAAACAATGGATGACACTTTTTGTGTGAAAAACTGAAGAAAAGTATCTTTTTCCGATGTGAATAGGATTATTTTGGTAGGCAGAATTACAAGAGAGTCCAAAATTCTCTCTCCATAAAATATATGCCAACCTTGGAGTGTTCACTCTGTGAGCTCTCCATTGATCATGTGACATTATATGGCAAAGGTGAAAGGATTTTGCAAATGTAATCAAGTTCCCAGATCGGCTGATGTTGTGTTAATCAAAAGAGAGATTATCTTGACTGGGCTTGACCCAATCAGGGGTCTATAGGTCAGAAATTAGAGAAATAGCTGAGATGCTTGCTTGTTGCCCTTGAAAAAAGCAAACTGTAACTGGCTGAAGATAGGTCACATGGCAGGGAACAGCAGACAATCTTTTGGCGCTCAGGACTTCAGTCCTACACCCACGAGAGACTAATTTTTTCGATCAAGCAGTGACTGTGGAAGAAGACCTCAAAACGCATGATACTGCAGTTCTGCCCAACACTTAGATTGCAATTTGGTGAGACCCTGAGCAAACGACTCAGAACCTGTGCCCAGACTTCTAACTCACAGAAAATGTATGTTGTTTGAAGCAGCTAAGCTTATCATTTACTATGTGGCAGTAGAAAACTAATATATTTATAGTTTTGAGTAATGCCAATTTGGAACAGAGTAGCAAAATAGCATTATTGAACTCTGAAATGGGTTCTTTTAGCAACAGCTACAAGAATGCACTTTCTACATATGTAGAGTTGGAAGAGATCATAACAGTCTTCGGAATCTTGTTTTCAACTCACTTATTTTATAATTGCAGAAACTGAATCTCAGGGAGAGTAAATAATTTGCCTTTGGGTAGCATAGCTATGAGCTGGAGGCTAAGCACAGGTTTTAGGGGAGAATACCATTATGGATATGGAAGCATAGGCAGTAGGAAAACCAAGTAGAAAGGGACTCAGCATCAGAAAGGAATAACCGTAGAATCTACATGCCAAAACTGCTAAAATTCAGAATAGAACTAGCTCCTGGAAGAACTTGTGCCAATATTTTGGGGCCTATTTCTGGAAACACTGGAATATATTCAAGAGGCCAAATGACAGCATCAAACATTGAGGAGTAAGACACTGATCTTTTTACCAGAACTGCAATATAAACTGTGAGCTTCGTCACACAACAAAAGTCTGATTGCTAGGACCAAAGCACAAATTCAGTGAAAAGTCAGCACTGAAGTGAATGACAAACTTTGGATAGGGATTTTAGGAATCTTCATGTTTATGACCTGTTTAGCCCTGAAAGAGGGGAGCAGGACTGAACAAACAGGGCAGAGGTCTTAGCGGTAAGATTAGGAAGCTGCATGACCCAAACATGGATTGCATATCTCCCTCCCTCCCTCATCCCCAGTGTGTCTTTGGGAAGCGGCAAAATGGCCTGCCTATGAAGGAATCACCCTTATAAACTAATAAATATCTTCGTTTTTTTCATCCTCCTACATACCTCTGGAATTTTATCTTTCTTTTTATTAAAGAGGGGGATCACTTTTGGGCAGAGGGCTCATTTAATGAACATTAATTAGAACACAGCAGGGTTGTCACAGAGTACATAATGTTCTTTGCTCTGGAACGTTGGCTGTTTATGACTCACTTCTCTGGGGGGTACTTCCTTTGATCCCACTGGGCAGCAGACTAAAGAGGTCTCTAATTATATTTTGGGCTAAAATTAAACTTTGTTTTAATCTCTAATTTACCAAAGAATTTTTCCTTCACAGGCATTTTAGATAAGAGGTGAGGTTTCCGGGAGCTCTAAATTACCTTTCTCCTGCCCATCACAGAAACAGTTTGCATCTTCAACATACCTTTAATGAATCCAAACAAACAAGGTAACAGATACTAAATTCTTGCTTACATTAATACCTGAGTATACCCTTAGGTGTAACTTGAGTATAGCCTAAGTTACATATCCTTATACTTGTTTGGGCATTGCTCTGACTCAGACTCTGACAAAGCATACTTTTTCATATTCATTACCATGGGACTGTTGTTGCATGTTTCACAACCTGTACTAGAGAAGTACTTCCGTTTTTTTTTTCTTCCTGCCTTCTGTTCTACTCCTACTTGGGAAAGAATGAATATTTAAGCAACATTAAATAAATACATAAATAAATAAAAGCATGAATGGGTATTATTACTGGGAACCATACAATTCCATGGGTAGGAATGGTTTTTAGCAGCAAAGAGGCATAGGTGGGTCAACATGCTAAGCACTTTTCATGAGTATTGATGTTCTTTGACCCCTGGCTAATGATTCTCAAGACAATTACTGTATATATTTTACATTGCATGACCTTTCACCAACGATTTTGGTAGTAAACAGCATTATATTTATACACAGGGCATTTTGTAATGGCAATTCAGTGATGACGACAGTTTAATCCTTTTCTCTCTTCTTTTCATTGTATCAACAACCATTGCTTACAGAGCATTTTCTCTAGTAATGATTAGTCTCCAATAGTTTCTCAAAGCAAAAGGGACTTTCACCAGGTTTTCACCCTCTACTCAGGTTTCACACATCTACAGCAGTTCTTTTTATCACAGGTTTAGAGATAATTTCATTCAGGAATGACTTTGACAGGATGGGTTCAAAGTCCTAAATAGAGGTCTTATCCTTGTAGTTATAATGGTGCTTCTGCAATTAACATCACTGTTTCCAAACATCAAATCCCCCATCTAATACCCAAGTTCCCATACATGGCTCCCTAACCTGCTTTCCATGATGAAATTCCAGATATGCATCTTCATTTGCTCTGAGAATAAAGGGCCCACGTGAGTCATCTTTCTTTTCAACATTTGTTCTAAAAAGATCATATCTTCTCTATAACCTCAGTGTTAGAATTTCATTTCCCCTTTTTATAAACATAAGTTATAAAGATGTAGACATCTTTGAGACTTCAACACTAGGCAAGAATGAAGCTAGGACTAACTAACCAAATTGTGTATTTGGTTCGCAATTCAGTACCACCCCCTGCTTCCTGTCCAACCATGTTTATGACAATCAGTAAAAACCTTAGGTCTTAATTAATGAACGGTAAAGCAGCAGCAGAAACCTCACATTTTTAACAAGGAGTATATCATCAGAGTCCAAGTGCCATGAGAAAAAAGTTGGGTAGGTTGTCGGGATTCAATCCAGTTGTTGGCCCTCAGCTGGATTCTCAAACCCCAGAACATGGATGAAGACTCAGAAGAGAACTGGAATATAAACAAAGAATCAGAGTAGAGCCCCAGTTAAATTGACTTGGAACACCCTAGGTAAGATTACAGCTTTGTGGTTACATTGCTAAGAGCCTAGGGAACTAACATGGGACAAACCAAGAGCCAAGAAAAGGATAATAGAGTAACCCTTGTATTAGGGCATTCTTGCATTGCTATAAAGAAATATCTGAGACTTGGTAATTTATAAAAAACAGGCTAAATCTGCTCATGGTTTTGCAGGCTGTACAGGAAGCATAGCAATGCCATCTGCTCCTGGGAAGGCCTCAGGAAGCTTGCACTCACAGCAGTGGGCAAAGCAGGACTTTCATGTCACATGGCAAAAGCAGAAGAAAGAGAAGAATGGGTGGAGGGAGGTGCCATGCTTTACAACAACCAGATCTTGTGGAGACTCACTCACTATCCGTAGGAGAGCACCAAGTCATGAGAGATCTGCCCCCATAACCCAAACGTCTCTTACCAGGCCCCACCTCCAACACTGGGGATTACAATTCAACATGAGATTTGAGCGGGACATCCAAACTGTATCAACCCTTCACTTAGCAAAGAGTTGTGACGGACAGTGTCCTAATAAAGCATCATATTTCGTTTTTATCAACTCAGGCTCTGCAAAGTCAAAATTCAAACCCAATTCTCCTGATCGATAAGGTAATTTTTGTTACTCCATACAATCAGCAGATACAGAAAAGGAAATGGATACATTTATTGCACAAATATTGAATATATTGTTCTACAATTGGAGCTCTTTTGAATAGTAAGGACATAAAGATAAGGAAAACAAAGCTTCTTCATTAAAACTTACAGACTTGTAAAGAAGATTGAAAAGTAAACAAGCAATTACAGTACAATGTGATAATACATGCAAAAGGTGGTATGTGAATCCAGAGGTGAATAATATTTACATAAAAGTTTTAAATGCTGGCCAGGTGCCATGTTTCAGGGCTGTATCCCAGCACTTTGAGAGGCCAAGGTTGGCGGATTGCTTGAGCCCAGGAATTTAAGACCAGCCTGGGCAACACGGCAAAACCCTGTCTCTACAGAAAATATGAAAGTTAGCTGGACATGGTGGCACACACCTGTATTCCCAGCTACTTGGGAGGCTGAGGTGGGAGGATGGCTTGAGCACTGGAGGTCGAGGTTGCAGTGAGCCATGAACATGCCACTGCATTCAGCCTGGGCAACAGAGTGAGACCCTGTCTCCAAAAAAAAAAAAAAAAAAGTTTTAACAAAGAAGGTGACCCACAATGATTCTTGAAGGATTATTGGGAATTAGAAAAGCAATGTCATCATTATTATTTTTAAAGTCATGGTATACTTATACTAGAGGGAAACTTCCTTATTTTGATAAAGAATATCTATTTGAAAACTACAGCAAGCATCACCTTTTTATGAAACCCAAGAAATTAGGATGATTATTATTGCAATACTCTGCACAAGTTTTCTAGAGGACATAACAAATAAAATAAAATAAAAAAGCACAGACTTTTAATGGAAGAACAAAATGCTATTATTACGTGACACAGTGGTCATCTTAGAAAACTCTTAAAGCAAGTCAGTAAAATGGCCACAAACACATGACAGGTGATATATTTAAGAGTTCTGGCAAAGATGGATCTGAGAGTCAGGAGAAAGAAAAGAATATGGAAAGAACCCATTTTTTGTTGTGGTGGTTGTTACTTTTTTCTTTTTTGTTGTTTAATTTCAGAGAGGATATTTGCCTTTGTAAGGGATACATTTGAAGTAAGTAGAAGAAAGAGGATGAAGAGAATAAGCCTGATTTTGAATACAATGTTTTCAGTACGACTGATGCATTTTAAAGAAGATTCCATTTATGTATGAATAAGGATAAATTACACAATGCTGTAATAGCTTCCAGATCATGGTGGCTTGTACCAAAACAAGATTTATTTCTTACTCTCAAAAAATACAGTGCAATTTGGAAAAGTAGCCAGCCGCCTCCCTTATCTTGCAACTATGCTATCCATAAGCAGAGGAAAAAGGAACTGGCAGGTAGCATGAGATGTTTTTAAGGACAAAGTCTAGATATATCTTACATCATTTTCACCCACAACCCATTTATCCAAACTCTAACTCATGGCCCAAACTAATGGTATGAAAGGCCAGGAAAAGCAGTCTCTCTGTATTCCCAGAAAGAGGAAGCAGTACAGTAAAGACAGAACAGCGTCTATGCCAAAAGAGGGCTGACAGAAATACAAGTTTTACGCTTAGGGATGAGATTTTCATTAAATTTATTTGCTGAGTACTTAATGAAGTTCTACATTAAAACAACTTTCTTTATAAGGAAAGTCAGTACAATAAGGTCTGCATTATCTACTTTATAAGGCTGTTATAATAAAATTAAATGATTATGTGGAAGAACTAAGCTCTAAAGTACTACATAAAATAACACAAACATGTATTTTAGGTACATTTGGTACCATACTTACTCTAGAAATATAGGCCTACACAGAAAGGAAGGCAGTTACTCTCTGCTTTTGTTGGATACTCGCTTCCCGTGTAGCATGTTTCCTAAATGAAAGCGTGTGTGTGTGTGTGTGTGTGTGTGTGTGTGTGTGTGTGTGTGTGGTAGTTGGTCATCTTTTCACAATTGAGGACAGCAAGGACTACCAGACAACTTCCAATACCCAGGGGTTGTCAAATATCTTGTGTAAAAGGGTAGATCTTATATATTTTAGGCTTTGTGGACTATAAGGTCACCACAGAAGTCTGTCACAACTACTCAGCTTGGCCGCTATAGAGCAAAAACAGCCACTGACCACAGGAATGGGCATGATTGTGTTTCAATAAAAACTTTATTTACAGATATAAATAGGATGCTGAAGACAACTGATTTGTCCAAAAGAGTTCTTTCTGCATTCATAAGGATTTAAATATTAGATCGACTTTGATAGTATGTATGTGGTACTTGAAGGCATTTTCTTCATCCTGCAACACTCTTATTTTTAGCTCCTAAAATAGTCAATATCTGTCATTTTTACTGAATGAGCAAAAAATGCCTTCTGTTGCTCCAGGACAGGAACTGGGATCCATAAATAAACTTATATAGAAATTAATAAAATGTTTTTAATAGAGAAATAGTCATAGATGTGATTGCATAGTAAAGACCAAACAGATCTTTGTAATGGAAAACAGATTAAGTATCTGCAAAACTTAAACAATGGACAATGAAAAGCTAGAAATGTCAAGCCCCTAAGTAAGGCTCAGGGAAATCAATTCATTCTCAAAACTATGTGTTTTAGCTGAGAAATCCTTATGTGCTACTAGCCTTCCTTGGATAAGGGAACACAGTAATTGTAATAAACCAATAAAGCAACATCATGTGTGATTTTTGATGCTCAAGAGCTAATAAACAGACTGCTTGTCAATGGTCTAATCCATATTTTCTTCAGCCAGTAAACACCCAACTGTCAAAATATGTATTTATGAAAAGACTTCATATCTACCATATCTGTTATTAACGTTTTTCTTTCCACTTTTATAATTTATACCACACATTTACGCAATCCTCTGCTGCTTTTGGAATGATATAGTAGTCTGAAAAATAGTAAATTCTCTTCCAGTTACAGTATGAAAGAACATAAAATTTAGCCTTGACAGACAATTTTTTTAAAAGGTATTTCTGGGAGATGCCTTTATTATTTTACAACAGTTGCTAAAGGAAGGTCTTGGTCCAAAGACTAATGTTACTGGGTTGGGGAAAAAAAAAAAAAAACCCTCTATAGCTGCAATAGCCTGCACTTGTACTTGTTGGCTAACACAGGTTAACACAATAGAAGCTAATTATTCTGTTGGGTCAGAGGCCATTGACAGTAAAAAGACAGCCTGTGATCAGGGAAGAATCTCTTTTCACCTTTCTACTACCCCATCCATAGGGTGCTGAGTGATGTGAGCTCACTTTGATCATATGAACACAATTCTATCTGCAATGGCTTCATACCTCATTACGATTATCAGTGATAAAAGGATATGTGGAACTGAAGCTTTGCATATACTTTCTCTTGTTCTCAGCTTTGATTATTGCCTTCTTCACACCTGCTTATTGAGCTTATACTAAATCCCTTGACAACTGGAGATCTGGAATCTCACCTGCTAATTACATTGGCTGTGGCTCAAAAACAGACCCATGCTAGTTAAACACCTGTGAACTTTACTTAATGGACATGACATTAAAAAGCCCTCTTTTCCCACCTTTATTGATAGCTTTCTTACAAAATTTAAGTCAGAAGTTTTTCTGTAACCAAGTTTATAAAGATCTTGCATTATTAAATTTAATGTAAAACTATTAGTCTTACATTTACTATATTTAATGTGTTATTGTAAATCTGTTACCTAGAGCTATAAATCCAATTCCTTCATCAAGCATTTACCAATTACCCACTATGTGCAGAGGATTTTAGTAAGAACAGTGACAGATACAATGAGGTGAGCTGTAAGGAACTAACTTGTGGTTAGAAAGAACTATACAATGAAGTATGAATGACAAGGACTATAACTGAGCTTTGAAGAAAATCTGCAGGACTGTAAAAGAATGAAGAGTAACTAATTCCATCAATTATTAATGCTGCACAATGGTACTTGGGTCTGCCTGCTCAGTGCAGCAAAACTGAACAATAATATCAGGATTTGTGGCAAGATAAAGTGAAGCATGGGGAATTAGGAAGTTAATGCTTAAGACTCTGAACTCTCCAATGGCGTATGTGTAAGAGTTTTTAAAGGCAGGGAGATAGGTTATAGGCAAAGTCGAAAATCAATGCATGGAGGCTATACATTAGTTTGCCTAAAAGGCAGGCCATCTTGAAGCAGGGACTTACAACCCATAGGTGGATTCAAAGATTTTCTGATTTGTGATACATTAAGGGAGCAAAGCTTTATCTAAAACTTGGGGTCAGCAGAAAGGAATGTTGAGCTCTGGCCTGTGGGCATGACTTCCTCCAGGCCCCTCAGGAAGAAATTTAGAAAAAATAACAGTGGCCAGAGTTTGGACCACAGTTCTCCCTTATCTGAAGTCTACGTGCCAGTGGACAGCATTTTTCATTTGGTGCGAGTCCAGGTGTTTGAAAAATAACTCAGGGACATATGTTAATATATTATCTTTAGTTTCTGTAGGGAACCAAACATTTTGTGACTCAAATTTCCTTAGCTATTATTTTAAGCTATTTCTACCTTCTTCCTTATCAGGTTGCTCATTTACTTCTCAGGGCTAATTGGGTGACTGGAATTTCTCTTGAAGGAACTCAAAAAGTTTCCTTTATTTTTATGATTGATGGGGCCGAGAAAGCCTTTAAGAGGGGTCCTACTCTGCCTCATTAATCTAGAAAGTAATTAAAAATCAAGACTTGGCAGAATATCCTCCCTAAAAAATGTTCTTGCTATCCTGTCTTATCAGTTGCTATTCTCATCATTATCCACTCAGTGATCCAGATCTGAAACTGGGAATTGCCTTGTATAATGAACACGTCTAGGACTTACAATGAGAAGACTGGGACTCACACCATACCTTCCTGAATTACTAGTTGTGTGGCTTAGGGCAAGTTGTTTAATCTTTCTAAATCTCAATTTCCTCATAAAAATTGGGAACAATTATTCTTACTTCTCTCACTGGCATATGGGGAGGATCAAATAAGATAAAATGGATGAACGTTTATGTATCCACATAACTCTTTATAAATGTGCTTCTTTTGATCTTTTATTCTCCTATTATTTATAACATTTAGAAGATACAGTCATTATTATTTTAACTTAGTAAATTTATAATTGAAGACCTCAAAGAATGGTGATGACTAAAAAGCAGAGTTAAAATCAGCCTCAGAGTCATCTACAAATCGTCAAAGAAAAAGAATGTTTCTTCAAACATCAAGTATGGGAAGAAGAGAAGAGAGATCATAGTTTACATCAAGACGGGGCTCAATTAGAGGGTGATAGCAAGCACTGGTACTTAGGAAAGGGAGTGTGTGGGCTCTTTCACAGCTTTTTCAGGAATTTCAGCCAGGATGCTATTTTATAAAACCTCTGACAAGTTATATTAAGAATGCAACCATTGCTTGGAAACTAAACTGTATCAATTGTACCAACAATATTTTTATAGCAATATTTGTCCCTCTAGCAAATAATTCAATCCGGGATTATACAATACATTTTGCTTTCCTGTCTTTTGGACCTCCTTTATTCTGGGATCATTTATCAGCTTTTAGCTTTATGCTATTGAAATTTTTAAAGAACACAGGCTGTTTACTTAGAGAATGTCCCTTAATTAGAGTTTGCTTGATATTTCTCTAGATTTGACTCAGTTTGTGCATTTTTAGATAGAAAACTACATGAGTTATATATTTTCCTAGTTCATCACATCAGGAGACAGGTAATGTCAGTTTATCCCATTATTTGTGAAGTTAACTCTGGTTAAATTGGTGTACACCATCCATATTCCTGCAGTCTTAAGTTACTACTTTTCATTTTGTGATTAATTTGTTATATTTGAAACTATGTAAATATTCTGATATTCATCAATAGTTGTTTACTGTTGCATCTATTGATGATTTTTGCCTGAATCAATTATTACTGTAATGGTTACAAAACCATAATTTTCTGATTCTTATTACTTTTATTAAATGTTATCCAACTATAGGGAAGATGTTTCTCTTGTCTCCTATTTAGCCACTAATTTAGTCATTCTTGTCCATAGGAACTCATAAACTATTATAAAATTCAATGAACTATAATTTATTATCTAATTCAGTTTAATTTTGTCAACTATTCTTCATTTGGATGATGGGAGCCCTTCCAATATGGCTCCTATATCCTTTGGACCTAATCCCTTTGTTTTATGTTATTAGCCTCGCCTCAGTTTCTTCAGAATAAGAGATTCTTCTGTCTACTGTACATTGGTACAGAAAGACAGAAGATAGATAAGTAGGTAGGCAGATAGGTAGGTAGGTAGGTAGGTAGGTAGATACATACATACATACATACATACATACATAGAAAGATAGATACACAGATACACAGATACATAATAGATAGACAAACAAAGATAGATTAAGGATAAGAACAAAGTTTATAAAATATTAACAATTGATAAATCAGGGTGAAAAGAATGTGTGAGTTCTGTGTACTTTTCTTGAAATTTTTATCTAATTACATTTTTTCAAGCCAAGATTTTTTTAAATTAACAAAGCAAACCAACTCATTTTATGCCTAACTAGACTTCCTGAGCTAGTAATTTCCCTGGGAGTTGCTGACTCCTGTGGAGATGTGGAGATAGTATCGACTATTAGGAATATGCATGTTTTATAATTTTGTCAGGTGTCTAGTCATCTTAATTTTTAGGTTCAACTGGAAAACAGTTTTCAGAAATATAGAACACTCAAAGTGTCATTCTTTAAGCTATATATGGCCATTTATTTCTCCAGATTACTGTTGTCATAAATCTTCAGGCTAAAGAATGAGAAATTTCCGTGTAAGAATTCTTCTCTCTCTGTTCACATTTTCCTGGTGATCTCATGTCATACTTTTATGAACTATACACTGTCATATCTTAAATTTACATCTCCATTCCAGACTTATTCCCTGAACCGAAACCTTGACTTTTTGAATGCTGATAATACGTTTCCTTCAATGTGACTTACCCAAAATACAACTTCTGACATTCTCATGACTCATAAACTCATTCTTCAAATCTTCCTTCCCTATTTTATTCTCCTCCACAGCATTTAGCTACTTCGTGCCTCCAACCTAATTTGTTTGTGTATTTGTTTACTTTCTATAGTTCCCAATTAGAATAGAAGCTTCATGAAAAGAACGTTTCGTATTTTTTCACATTTACTTTCCAATGCCTAGTGTGTTTGCCTTTGTAAAGCACTCAAATATTTGTTGAATAAATGAGTATGATGGTTCAATATGTTGCTTTAATTCACGCTTTCAAATGTAAATAGATTCTTAGGTCCGAGTAAAAAAGTATTTTAAAGTAGATTTTCTGGAGCAAGTATAAAGAGTGAATGAAGATAAGTATAAAGAGTGAATGAAGATAAGTATAAAGTATTACCTACATTGGAGACCTTATTGGGTCACTATAGGGGTTGTAAGAGAGAGAATTAATAAAAATCATTCAAACAAACTAAACCTAGATGATTGTAAGTCATATTGTGTTGCCACTGATATTAACATAAATTTTCTTAGGAAGAGGGGGTAGGTTTCAGAAAAAGAAGTCATATAACTTGATAATGTAGAAAGCCAATGCAATTTAGCCAGCAGAAAATTAAGAGATAAACAAAGTCTCTGGAGAAGAAAGAGAGAGAGAGAGAGAGAGAGAGAGAGAAAGAAAGAGGAGTATTTTTTATAAAACTGTTACATGTCCTAAATGTAATACTTCCCAATTCCCTCAAACGCATCTTCCCTTCAACACTCCACTTTTCTACACTTGTGTTTTGGGGAGTTGGGGGGCTAAGTATAAAGAAAATATTAACAGTATTGACATTTCAAGGAAACATGGTTTAGCACAGTGCATTGGCCATAACTATTACCATGACCCATATTCTCATTAGTATGTGTGTGTGCATGTGTGTGTTCTCATATGACCACAGTTTTTATTTAAAATATAGCACATTAATATAAACCTCTATATTTGGTCCTATTTCCTTCTAGTTCCTGGGAAGTTATAATGAATAGCACATTAGCTGCCCTATAAAAATTACATTTTAAATAAATTCTGATCATGACTGGCCTTCATGCTTAACCAAAGAAGTGCTGTGGCTCTTGTATCAAATATTTGTCAGATATTGAGAGCAACTTTGTTCTTAGGATTCTTTTATATATTTCTCTTTAGAATTTGGCTGAAGAAAACCCTGGCCTGCCTCTTCAATTGTTTCATAACATCTAGACAGTAAATAGAAAAACTGTTGAGTGCTTTACTTACAGCACAAGGTAAAAGAAATGTGAGGAGGTTAGTAAATAATAAAAAGAGGGTTACATAGATTTAGCTAAATAAAGTTAAGAAAAATGGAGTCAGTGTTCAGTATTCTGCAATAATGTACTGAAAAAGTTTTTTCTTATAAAAGTATCATTCACATATTTTAAGACATAATTTCACGTGAGACTGGAATTGTTCTTTCTAAATGCACTTTGATAACTTTAACAAAATAAAATCAGGAAACAATGCATTTGAAAGGCATCTTTAAAAATTAAGTTCCGGAATAATAACTCAGTAGGAATCCATCAGTGAAGTTCTTGCTTGGTTCTCGCCCTTAAATATTCTTGTTCCACTTGCTGGTCCTTAAGGCATCAAAAGCAAGACAGAGCCTATCTAGGTCCTCAGAATACAAGCACTTATATATGAATAGAGGGGGATCTTGTAGGCATGGGAGTCATCTACACACACTGACCCACAGAGTTTGACATCTGGGGCAATATACCTTATTGGAAGGAAAGGAAATCGGCATTTATCTTTCCAGAAAATGCTACAATTCCCAGTTCTACAGCTGGAATTGAATAAAGCATTTAAGAGAAAAAAAAAGAATCAAGAAATAAATGTACATTCTCAAACTTTGCCTAGTATGCTTTCTTCTTAATAGTTCCAAAGTGAAAACAACAAAAATGCTCATTGATAAAAGAAAGTCTAAACAAATTGGGGCATGTTTATACAATGGAATGCTACACAGTAGTCATGAAAAATGAACTACTGAGATGAGCTACAACATGGACAAATATAAAAAATATAATATTGAGTAAAATAAGAGAAAAATAACAGTACATAGTTTAATTCTCTATTTATATGTATTTAAAGAATAGGCCAAACTAATCTATGGTGATAGGTGTGAAAATAGTTAATGGTGTTGACCACAAAGAGGACAGTGATAAACTTTCTAGGGAGTTAGAAATGCTCTGTATCTTAAATGAGGGATGATCACACAAATGTTTATTATTGTATAGAATCATAAAAAGTTATAGACTGTGTGCACTTGTAATTGGTGTATTTTGCTCTGTTAATTATAATTCAATGGCACACATACGTACAACATGTACATATATACACTCATACACACACACACATATATATGATATATAGTGCATAATAACTCATCTTGTAAACGCCCTAACCAACAGGAAAACAATGAGACATTATTGGAGGTGCAAAAAAAATCAATATTACCTACTATGTTTTTTTAACCTCTTGTGCCCTTCTACCCAGTGGTGTGCTGGTAAGTTGTTAACAATGGTCATATGCACACTCACACACTCACAAGTTTATTGTAAGTTTGATAAACTCTGGGTAGCACACAACTTACAAATAATAATAAAATGTGCAATCCTATTTATAGCAAATTCTATACAACCACTTGATTTTACCCAGTGTTTTCACTGATTTTTTTAAATCTTATTTTTTATTCCTCCACAATGCACTTGACATTTATAAATCAATACTTCAATGTAAGTTCTTTCATTGATCATTGAACTCTTATACCCATGGCTAACCTACAGCTGCACATGGTGAATTAATGCTGATTTACCATGAATACAATTGAGAAGTTTGCTTTCATGAATAAGATGAAAGTGAAACAACAAAGACACATGCCATAAATCCAAATATTGAAAAAGTGTTTCCTCAATTTTTGTGCTATTTCAGTACAACAGCTGTAGACACAGCAGACATTTTAACCTTAACCAGCTTTATTAGGACTTCTTCATCACTTGATTGTTTAGACAATACCATCAAATATCATGTAATAACAAAATAAATAATAAAATATGACAACAAAAAGAGCATAAATTAAAAATAGTCAAGAACTTTTCTGTAGTGTTTGCATTTTCAAAGTTTAAATTTTCTCACCAGGCCGAGGGTAGTGGCTCATGCCTGGAATCTCAGCACTTTGGGAGGCTGAGGTAGGCAGATCGCTGGAGCCCAGGAGTTCAAGACCAGTCTGGGCAACATGCCAAAATCCTGTTTCTACCAAAAGTACAAAAATTAGGTGGGCATGGTGGCACACCCCTGTAGTCCCGCTACTCAAGAGGGTCAGGTGGGAGGATCGCTTGAGGCCAGGAGGTTGAGGCTGCAGTGAGCCATGATTGTGCCACGGCACTCCAGCCTGGGCAACAGAGCAAGAGCCCATCTCAAAGAATAAGTAAATGAAAACAATTTCATCATAGTCAAGTTCAAGCTACTGCTGTGACATACTAAATGTGAAGTTGGGAAGAGACGGGCAGTTGTCACACCATTATGCAGAACTCCCACCACACAGGTGCAGCAAATGTAAATAATCTCAAGACTATGTAAAGTAGTAAAATGTAGTCAAATAATTAGTGATGAGTTGCAAGAAATTATTTTGTCTCTAACTGTTTAAGAGTAATTTGTAATATTGACTATATTTAGTGACTGGGTCTCAAATTCCTAAAAAATAACAATGAGTTCTTGGAAGCCAGTTTGAGGTGACTCCAGGTCACCATTGTTTCTGTCAATATTCACATTTAGTATACTATATATAGTAAAAATTTCCTCAAAGCAGAGTTTATATCCACCCCCTTTCCCCAAAAGCTTCTTTTGTCTGTCTAAACAACTTGATGTTGTACACCAGCACTTTCTGTGGTAGGACCAATATAAACACACTATCTTCTCTACTAGCCTGCAAGCTCCTTGCAGTCAGCCTTCTGTCCCAGAAAACCCCATGCATTCAGGACACAGAAGAGTAATGGGCACAAAGAGACCACCAATAAATATAGAAATGCGCTTCCTCTGACCACATTAATGTTCCACTCTTAACAGATTTGTTTGACCAGTACCCAAATTATTAGCCATGCTTATTATGGTTACAAAAAAATAGAAATTCAATTCAAAAGAGCTCATGCAAAACTGGTAAATTTTGACACACATAATTGGAAAGGACACTGGGTGGCCCAACTGAGAATTATAGAAAGAAATGCAGGAAAACCATGAACTCAAAACCAATGTCTCTAGAATTTCCTTTGATCTTTGCTTAAAAAACATAATCTCTTGCATTGTAAATAGTAGATTTATTGAATCAATCCAACAAATATTTATTGAACATCTGCTACATGCTTGTACAGTGCCTGATGTTAACAACATTGTGAAAAAGACAGATACAATTTCTATTCTAATAGTCAACTCTCTAGTGATGATGTTATCAATAAATGATTGCAATGCAATGGGAAAAGCATTCTGCCAGGGGAAGTCCAGAGATCTCAGGGACTTATAGAAAGAGCACCAAAATTAGCCTTAAGAAGTAAGAAAAATTCCAGGAGAAATATTGTCCAAGCTAAGATCAGAGATATGATTAAGGGTTAGGCAGGTCAATTTCATTAAAGATAAATTTATCTATTGAATGTAATTTTGTGTTCTTCATCCTGGGAAAATATTGCTCATGTTTCCTTTTAGATTTCCCGTGAATCTCTAGACTGGAGAGATTTAAGCTTATAAATAGGACTAAACCAGCAAAATTTTAGACTCATGTTAGCTGGAAAGGAGTTAAAGAATTGAATTCACTCTTCTGGTCTAAATAAAGTAAGAAATACTTTGACTTATTTGCCATGCGGAGAAGACAGAATAATAAGCACAGTAAAAAGGTCCAAGCAAGCACTTAATATTTCTTCTCCTCCTGAACATAAAATCGATTTAAAAGAGATTAAGTTAATAATAGTGAAACATAAATTAACAGGTTCACCTTAGAAGCCATGTTTTTTTGCGGAAAATCTGATCTGCATTAAACTACTTTCCAAAAACTACAATATGATACACTTTTATTTACTAAAACACATTTAAAGGAAGAATATTTCTTAGGCTCTTAACATGTGGAGGGGAAAATCTTTTTTTTTTTAGGAGCCACATGCATGGATTTTTGCTCTAACAAATTAAGTAATTTATTTATTCTCTTTGCTCAGCATTATCATCTTCTAGGTCCGAAAGGGGCTGAAATGTGAGGGAAAACGATCCTCAGAGAGAGCCTTGGACCTGAATAAGCACCAGTTTATTCGCTCCTGCTGAGGAAAGATTAGAAATTTGACAGAATTTCTTCATGGGAATGAAAACCCCGTACAGAGGATTAACTTGATATAACAGCAGTTTCATCAAACTAAGCAAAAAATACTTGTGAGAGAAAGGCAAAAACCCAAGTACAATCTAACAAGCTGAGCAAGGGAGACAGATATTATACACTGAAGCTGTGAAAACTGGCCATATTCTCCCCTAATTAATGGTATTGGATCAAGTTCAAGTACACTCATGACATCATGCTGTCGGCTAAAATTGTGACCAAAAAAATTGTGACAAAAAAAAATTGGCTACTATAGGTCGGGTATGGTGCTTAGCCATCAAAACGATTATATGAGAAATATTATTACCCTTATTTTTACAATTAGGAAAGCAGTGATACAGAAATAACTTACTCAGTTTTTAAAAATAGTGCTGCAGATAGGATTTAATTCTATTGAGAAAGCCATCTTTTTTATTTTCTCTACTACACATGCAATAAAAATGGAAGAGATGAATAAATATGTAATAATGTTTTAAATAATAGCTTTTTATGAACTGCCTCTTCCTAAGAGTATTTTTTGTGAATTGCCTACAAGTAATCAGTCTAATGGTATTTTGGCAAATGGATGAGAGCTCCTTTCCTAACTAATTCCTGGGAATGTCTACATTATATGACTCTCCCTATCACAGTAAATATATATAATTGACATAAATCAATATATAAGACATACATACAGATTACAAGTTAGCTCTGTTATAGAAAATGATCATTTCTGGGTCATGTTACATTGAATCAGTTACCTTATCACAATATTAGCTAACATTCTATTGTCTTAAACTGTTTATGCTGCTATAAAGTAATATCTGAGGCTGAGTAATTTATAAAGAAAAAGGGTAAAGATTTGGCCCACAGTTCTACAGACTGAACCAGAAGCATGATGCCAACATCTGCTGCTAATGAGGGTCTCAGGAGGATTCTAATCGTGGTGGAAGGTGAAAGGGAGGGGGCATCACAGAGCGAGAAACGGAGCGAGAGAGAGAAAGAGGTGCCAGGCTCTTTTTAACCATCAGCTCCCACGGGAACGTGAGAACACACTCATTACCATAAGGATGGCATCAAGACATCCATGAGAGATCTGCCCCCATGACCTAAACACTTCTCTTCAGTCCTACAATATTGGGAGGAAATTTTAACATGAGATTTGAAGGGGATAAATATCCAAACTATATTACCTCACCACAGTAATTTCATACGTTAAACACAAGGATGTGCTACTTCTTATAAGCAGAGCATTTATAGATTTCCAACTAGTGGGAAATTTCATCAGCTGCAGTTGTGTCTTCTTCCGTCTACAAACCCACAAAGGACGATTACTAATCAGGGTCTATTACATCCAGGAGCTGGCAGAAAAATCCTTTTGGTCCAAGAACCACCAGAGATTTACTTTCTGCTGACTGCCAGCCTTGTGTCTCAACCCTAGACACCACATTACAAAAGAAAGCAGTTCGTTTTATTCCCCTGAAGTACTCAGGTTCCATTGCTTTCACTGCTTCACATGGTTGCTCTGCCCCATAGTGTCATTTTCATCCCTTTGGGGCTCATTTTTTTCTCAGCCTGGCTTTTAATGCCCGCCTTCTTGCTCCCCTTCCTATTGATAAACTTTTGAAAAAAGGAGGAACAATGAAAAGCAGGGGTTTTTTTTTTTCAAACATATCTGCATATATGATACAACCAAAATTTGATAGATGAGCTTAAGAGCAGAATATAGGACGGAAGAAAGATGCCATGAACTTGAAGATAGCATAGGAGAAATTATTCCATCTGAAGAACACAGAGCAAAGATTTTTTTAAAGAAATGAACAGAGATCGGGCAACCTGGGTGACAATATTTCGTTTTCTAATGTATGTGAAATTTAAGTCCTGGAAACATACAAGAGAAAGCATAGTGTAGAAAAAGGTTTTTTTAAAATAGAGTGACCAAAATTTTTCCCCAAGTTTGAGCAAATATGTACATTTTTCGGATTCAAGAAACTCAGTGAATTACACAGAAAATAAATTTCTAAATATTTAAAAAATGTATGCATAGGTCCACAATAGTAAACTGCTGGAAAACAAAGAGAATTCTTTGCAAGTGGCCAGAGAAAAACATGTATGTGTGGAAACAATAATTCAAATGAGCAGTAACTTCCAATCAGAAACTACGGAGGCCAGATAACTGCAGGAAAGTACCTTAAAGCACAGAAAGAAGAAAACAACAAAGAGTAAACTCCAAGTTCTATTCACAGTGAAAACATTAAAAATCAAACAGAAGTAAAATCATTTTAAACAAAGGAATGTTAAGAAAATTTGTGACCAGCAGATCTGGAAAAAAGGGAATACTATTGTAAGTTCTTCTAGTTAAAGGATAATTTCTTATAAAATGCATGGAAAATGAGAAATTTCTCTAAAATATATAGAATTTTAAAGTAAATAGTTTAAAACTTGCTTAGTGGGGCTTGAAATATGTATAAATATCACACACATGACAAGAACAGTATAATGTACGGGGCAGTAAATGGATTAATATTTTGCAAGCTTTCCTCATTATATGAGATGAGATTCAATATAAATATAAGCAGAGTATAAAAAAGTATGAGATATATTTTATATCCCTAGTAAAACCACTAAAATTCATGCCCAGGAATATAGTTTAAAATCCAATAGATAAAAGGTAAGTTTTCCAAAAGTTCAAATGATCCAATAGATGCTAAAAGAAAAAAAGATTGAGAGAAACGAAAAGCAAAGAGGAAAAAAACAAAAACAAAGTGGCAGACCTAAATCTATCTATAAGAGATTACTTTAAACATAAACAGATAGCTTAAAAGTTAATAATAAATGAAAAGCCATATACTATGCAAATAATAACATTAAAAGGAGGGATTGTCTATATTAAAATCAGATAAAATAAACTCCAAAACAAAGAGTATTAACAGAGACAAATAAGCATATTTCATAAGGAAAAATGTCAATTTATCAGAAAGACACAAAAATCAATGTATTTTCAAGAAAGCAACAGTGAAAGTGTAAGATTTTTCTCTACTGGAAAGCTAGCAGGCTAGCCTGTCACAGTTTGATAGATAACAGCAGAAACCAAGGCTTTTGGTTCAGAGACAAATGGAAATGTATTACTCACGGTAGTAACAGTAGACAGAGTGACATCCCATGCCATTTTGCTAAGCCCTGATTCCACAAGGTGATGTGATGAGAGCTAAGTGTTGTCCTTAGAGTGAGATGAATAACAGGAGAGGAATCCTGAGGTCGGGCATCCCTCATCTCTTATGCCCATTCTTATCACTGTTTCCTGGGTGACATTATCTTTATTTCCATGTAATATAAGTAAATATGGTATGTGGAGAGGAAGGAGACATCCCTATCATTACTATTCTGGAACATAAACAAATCTACTCTGGGGAGAAAGATGTAGGCGTCTATATCTCTATTCCCTGGAATATGAGGCATCTCTATCTTTCCAAGTCTGCCTGATTACATGAACGTTTTTGTAAAGATAGTCTGGAACAAGTTGGTTATTAATGCCTAAATTTGCAGAGATGTGAGAGACTCACTGAGAATTGTTTCCCAACAATTCCACTCCTCATTCCTACAGGCTTAGATTCTAGAAAATGTTCCCATGTGTATGCTACACTATTGGCCACTCTGAGTAATCTGACAAAGGCTGGGATTATATTCATTCAAGTCGTTTCATGCATCATTTAATTAAAGCTTCTCTAAACAGAATTCCAGACAGCAGAATGTGGCCAACCTATAGTATTGACTCCAGTCAGACCCTGCAGGGACCCAGTTCTAGACAGCTAAAGCAACTCAAAAAACAATCAGAGTGGCTTTCTCCTTAAATTTTTCTAAAGACCCTTCCACTGGGTCAATGTCATTGATCCATTTATGGCAGGATGCATTACCAGTTGTACAAAGTCTACATTCATCTTAAAAGAGGAAGTTTGAGGAAATTCAGTCATCAATAACAGCACTTGCTAATGTGTTGAGGCTGATCTGAATGCCTACCAGGGTCAAGGTGCTGTCATTGATTGCTTCAGTTAAATTCAGAGGCAAATTTCATACCACCTTTCTTAGTCCACTCAGGCTGTTATAATAAAATACCAAAAAACAGCATGGCTTATAAACAACAGAAATTTATTTCTCACAGTTCTGGATGCTGGAAAGTCCAAGATGAAGGTGCCAGCATATTCAGTGACTGGTGAAGGTCTACTTTCTGGTTCATAGATGCACTTGGATAAAGGCTTTCCAGAGCTTTTGGTGGTGGCTACACCCCTGTTGAAAGTGAGCCTGTACCTCACAGGTTAGTTACTTTGAAGAGTAAAGCCCATCCCTCCCTACTTACGCAGAGTGGTAGTGTAACGCCAAAGGTTCTTACCTTAGCCACGCCAAAGATTTGGTGTGGCGGCAGCTTGCGATGACACAGAGACACGGATCAGACCGAGAGAAAAAAAAAGCTGGAGGCTTTACTGAGCAGAGCGACAGTACAAAGCTTCCACAGCGTGGAAGGGGTCCTGAGCAGGTAGCCAGTGTTCGATTCTTCGATCACCTTTTAACTCTTTAAGGTGGGAAATACGTGAGGCGGGAAGATGTTACCAGAGTGAGAAACAAAGACAATTAACATGTCTTAGATATTGAGGAAAACTGGAAGTATAACTTAAGTTTTATCTACTTTATAACCTTGCAGCGGCATGGCAAAGGAGACAGGATCTCACAGGATTTTACGAATTGTGTTTACAGGGAATTGGAATTGGGACATAGATAAGGTCTGCTGGTCACGGAAAAATGGGCTTTTAACATTCCTTATAGTTTTCAGGGGAGGGGGAAGGGAGAGAGGGAGCGAGGACACAGGGAAGCTTACAGCAAAAGTTTCACTGTTTATAGCTTTCTTGGGGGAATAAAACACATGCACAAATTCTTACGTTAGGAATATTTTAAGCATATCTCTTCAATATTATTCATCCAGGACCAAAGTCACTCCTGATGCAGGAAAGGAGTGAGTTTCGCAGCTTTCCAAGCCTCTACTCGACCCAGGAAGTCCAGGGGAACCTCTTCTCAGTAGTGTCCCAGCAATGGAGGGAAGACAAGCCATAGAGCTATCTGCTCTGAGCTGGGAAAAGAGGCTCGGCCCTGAGCCCATTTTGGTGGTAGCCTCCAGAGGGGCATTTCCAGTGTCCCCAGTTACAGCTGGGAACCAAAGGATAATGTCTAAATGAATTGAAAGTCATGAACCCTGTGACGGGGTGTAATAGGGAAGTGGATCATGTTACTGCTTTCCCGGGAGAAGATGCTGGTACACTACCCATCACCTACCCCGAGACCTCAGTACAACCTAACATGATCTCCTCCCACCTCCCACATGAGACCAGGTGTCTCCACTCATTATCAGGCTACCTGAGGGTGAGCTGGCTTTTAATCTTAAGTGCCACCTACTGGAAGGGAGGCTGAACTGCAGCACCAAATAACACATCTGTCACAAGAGCATAGCGCCAGTGCTCACAAGATAAGCTTCTGAGAACTCTGTACTCTTCGCCCCAGAGGAATTAGTGTGTTGGTTTATACATCCAATATATTGCTACAACAAGCAGTATTTGAGAAAGCCACCACACAAAATCCATCCACAACTAAGGAATGCATACAGAGCCTTGTCCCCAGTAAACACCCAGAAACAAAGCCAAATGATAATACAAAAAAAAAAAAAAAAAAAAAAAAAAAAAACCATAGTCACACCCTCAGGGGAAGAAAGAATAAATTAAAAAGTCCCTTTCAAATGACAGCAAATTAAAAAATAAAGCGTGATGGCTCCTTCAGGTGAGAAGGAATTAGTACAAGGACTCCAGCAGTACAGAAAAGAAAGAAAGAGGCCAGGCACAGTGGCTCATGCCTGTAATCCCAGCACTTTGGGAGGCAGAGGTGAGTGGATCACGAGGTCGAGAAATGGAGACCATCCTGGCCAACATGGTGAAACCCTGTCTCTACTAAAAATACAAAAAAAATCTGGGCGTGGTGATGCGTCGTAGTCCCAGCTACTTGGGAGGCAGAGACAGGAGAGTTACTTGAGACTGGGAGGCAGAGGTTGCAGTGAGCCAAGATCGCGACACTGCACTCCAGCCTGGCGACAGAGTGAGACTCCGGAAAAAAACAAAAAACAAAACAAAACAAAAAAGAAAATATTTTGACACCTCAAGAACACACTTGTTCTGTAGCAATGTATCCTAACCAAAATGAAAATTCTGAAAAAAGCAAGACCCAACCATCTGCTGCCTTCAAAAAACTCAGCTAATGAGTAATGACACCTGCAAGCTCAAATTAGAGAAAGATATATCATACACATGGAAAACAAAAAGAGTAAGGGCTGCCATTCTTGTTTCAGGTAAAACAGACTCTAAAACAAGAACTGTAAAAGAAAAAAAGACAAAGACCATTATATAACGATAGAGCTCAATTCAACAAGAATATTTAACTATCCTAAATATATTCACACCCAACACCAGAGTACCAAGATTTATAAAATAAAAACCAAAAGATATAAGAAAGGAGATAGATGGCTATACAATAATAGTTGGGTGACTTCAGCATCCCACTGGCAACACTAGATAGACTATTGAGGCAGAAAACTAACAAAGATTCTGGATGCTAATTGGATTCTTGAGTAAATGGACCCATTAGGCATCTACAGAATATTGTACCCAACAACTAAAGAATATATATTGTTCTCATCTGCACATGGAACATTCTCCAAAATTGACCATATTTTGGTGACAAAACAAGTCTCAATAAATTTTTAAAAGTCAAAATAATATCTAGTATTTTCTCAGACCACAGTGGAATAAGATTAGAAATAATTTTAATAATACTAAGAGGAACTCTCAAAACCACATAAGTACATGAAAATGAAACAATTTGCTTCTGAATGACTTTTGGGTTAACAACAACAAAAAAAGACAGAAATAAAAAAAAAATTATTTGAAACAAACAAAAATAGAGAACAACATACCAAAACCTTTGGGACATAAGAGGCAAATTTATAGTGCTAAATATATACATCAAGAATGTAAAAGGCCAGTTGCAGTGGTCCATACCTATAATCCTAGCACTTTGAGAGACTGAGGTGAGCAGATCACTTGAGCTCAGGAGTTCAAGACCAGCCTGGGCCACATGGCAAAACCCCATCTCTGCAAATAAATCCCCAAGGATTCACTGGGCATGGTGCCATGTGCCTGTACTCTCTGCTGCTTGGAAGGCTGAGGTGGGAGAATCACTTGAGCCCAGGAGGTTGAGGTTGCAGTGAATCATGATCACACCACTGCACTCCAGCCTGGGTGACAGAGTGAGACCCTGTCTCAAAAAAAAAAAGGATCTCAAATGAATAACCTAATTTCACACCTCATGGAACTAGAAAAATAAGAAGCTATTTCTAGCAGAAGAAAAGAAATAACAAAGATCCCAGCATGATTAAATGAAATTGAGACCAAGTAAATTATACAAAAAGTCAACAAAAGGAAAAGTTGGCTTGTTGAAAGGATAATCAAAATTGATAGACCACTAGCTAGATTAACCAAGAAAAGAGAGAAGATTCAAATAAGTCCAGTTTGAAATAATACCACAAAATACAAAACATCATCATAGGCTACTATGAACATCTCTGTGCACAGAAACTAGAAAACCTAGAGGAAATGAATAAATTCCTGGAAACATAGAACCTCCCAAGATTGAACCAAGAAGGAATTTAAATCCTGGTTAGACCAATAATCATCTGTAATAGTTAATCAGTAATAAAAAAATCTCCCAACCAAAAAAGCTTCAGACAAGATGGATTCACAGTTAAACTCTACTGAACATAGAAGCGCTAGTACCAATCTTACTGAAAATACTCTGAAAAATAGAGGACAAGGAATACCTCTCTAGCTTATTCTACAAAATTGGTGTCATCCTTACACAAAAATCTGACAAGAACACAACAAAAAAAGAAAAATACAGGTTAATATCCCTGATGAAAATAGATGCAAAATTCCTCAACAAAATACTAGCAAATTGAATCTAGCAGCACACCAAAAAGTTAATTTACCATAATCAAGTATGCTTTATTCCTGAGATGCAAAGTTGGCTCAACATATGAAAATCAATAAATGTGATTCACCAGATAAACATAATTAAAAATAAAAAGCATACGATCATCTCAACAGATGCAGAAAAAGCATTAGATAATATCCAACACTCCTTCATGATAAAAACCATCAACAAATTAGACATTGAAGGAACACACCTAAAAATAATAAGAGCCATCTGTGACAAACCTACTGCCAACATCATATGAATGAGGAACAGTTGAAAGCATTCCCCCTAATAACTGGAACAATATGAGGATTGTGGTCCAGTGTCACCACTTCTATTCAACATAAGACTAGAAGTCATGGCCAGAGCAATCAGGCAAGAGAAAGAAATAAAAGGCATTCAGATTGGAAAACAGGTAGTAAAATTATCTCTGAATGCTGGTGATATGATTCTATACCTAGAAAACCCTAAAGATTCCTCCAAAAGACTGCTAGCCCTGATTAATAACTTCAGTAACATATCATGATATACAATTGATGCACAAAAATCAGTTGCATTTCCACCAACAATGAGCTGAGAACAAAACCAAGATCTCAATCCCATTTACAACAACTATAAAAAATAAAATACCTAGCAGTACATTTAACCAAGGGGATGTAAGATCTCTACAGGGAGAACTTTAAAACACTAATGAAGCCAATCATACATGATATAAACAAATGGAAAAACATTCAATGCTCATGGATAGGAAGAATTAATATTATTAAAACAACCACAATGTGCAAAGCAATGTACAGATTCAGTGTAATTTTTATCAAATTGCCAACATCAGTTCTTACAGATTGAGAAAAAGAAAAGTATTCTAAATTCATATGGACCCCCAAAATAGCCTGAAAAGCCAAAGGAACTGTAAGCACAAAGAACAAATCTAGAGGCATCACATTGCCTGACTTCAAATTATACCACAAGGCTATAATAAATAAAACAGCATGGTACTGGTACAAATATAGAAGCATAGACTGATGGAACAGAATAAGAAATCCAGAAATAAAGCCACATACCTACAACAAACTCATCTTTAAGAAATTCCCCCGCCAAAAAAAATATATAAAATATTGGAGAGAGGGCACCAAATTCATTAAATGGTGCTGGGAAAATTGGCTATCCACATGCATGAAAATGGAGCCCTATTTCTCATTCGATACAAAACTTAAGATGGAATAAAGCCTTAAATGTAAGACCTCAAGTTATAAAAATCCTAGAAGAAACCCTTTTCTGGACATCGGCCTAGGCAAATAATTTCTGACTAAGACCTCATATGACTAAAACTTCAAAAGTAGAAGCAACAAAAACAAAAATAGACAACTGGGGCTCAATTAACCTAAAGAGTGTTTGCACAGCAAAATAAACTGTCAATAGAGTAAACAGAAAATCTACAAAATGGTAGAAAATATTTGCAAACTATGCATGCAACTAAGGACTAATATCCAGAATCTATAAGGAACTTAAATCAACATCAAGGCATTTCCCTACAGCCCTGAAACCTAGATGAAGGCTCCCAAGACTTAACTCTTTCCCTCTGTGCAATCATAGGCCTAACACTGTATGGAAGCCACCAAAGCCTTGGGGCTTGCACTATCCGAAACAATGGCCTGACCTGTGACTCCTTTTAGCCACAGCTGGAGCTGGAGATGCTGTAATGCAGGGTGCCATGTCCTGCGACTGCACAGAGCAGTGGAGCCCCGGGCCTGGCCCATGAAATAACTTTTCCCCCTAGGCCTCTAGGCCTGCAATGAGAGGAGCTACTAAGAAAGTCTTTGGAATGCCCTGGAGGCATTTTCTCCATTGTCTTGGCTATTAACATTCAGCTCCTCTTTACTTATGCAAATTACTGCACCTGGCTTGAATTTCTTCTGAGAAAATGGGTTTTTCTTTTCTACCACAAGACCAGGCTGCAAATTTTCCCAGCTTCTATGTTCTGCCTTCCTTTTAAGTATAAGTTTGAATTTCAGGCCATTTATTTGTTTATGCAAATGAGTATTGGCTTTTAGAAGCAGCCAAGCTACATCCTGAATGCTTTGCTGCTTACAAATTTCTTCTAACAGACACCCTATATCATCTCTCTTAGGCTCAAAGTTCTACAGATCTCTAAAGCAGGTGCAAAATGCTGCTGCCAGTCTCTTTGCTAAAGCATAGCAAGAGTGACCTTTACGCCAGTTCCCAATAAGTTTGTCATCTCCATCTGAGACCTCCTCAGCCTAGACTTCACTGTTCAAATCTCTATCACCATTTGGTCATGACCATTCAGCAAGTCTCTAGGAAGTTTAAAATTTTCCCACATCTTCCTATCTTCTTCTGAGCCCTCCAAACTGTTCCAACCTCTGCCAGTTACCTGGTTCCAAAGCCACTTCCACATTTTCAGATATCTTTACAGCAATGCCCTGCTGTTCAGTACCAATGTTCTGTATTATTCCGCTCTTGCATTGCTATAAAGAATGACCTCTAAAGAACGAGGCTGGGCAATTTATGAAGAAAAGAGGTTTAACTCACTCACAATTCCACAGACTGTACAGGAAGCACTGTTGGGAAGGCCTGAGAAAACTTACAGTCATGGTGGAAGGGCGAAGAGGAAGCAAGCACCTTCTCCACACGCTGGAGCAGGAAGAAGAGAAAGTGAAGGAGGAAGTGCTACACACTTTGAAACAACCAGATCCCATGAGATCTCACTCACTATCATGAGAACAGCAAGGGGAAATCTGCCCCAATGATCTAATCACCATGCACCAGGTCCCTCCTTCAACACTAGGAATTACAATTTGACATGAGATTTGGTTGGGGACACAGAGCCAAACCATACACCGGTTAACTAAGAATTAATGGGAGTTGAATTTTACTATTTTTTTCTGCAACAATTGATTGACCAAATGATTTCTCTCCTTTATCACTTAATGAGTTGAACTCCATTGATTTAGCTTGAACTACATTAATTGTAGCAAGTCAGAAAGTGTTCCCTCTTTTTCTATTCTCTGTAAGGGTTTGTGTAAGATTGACACTATTTCTTCCTAAAATTTTTGTAAGAACTCACCAAGGAAGCCACCTATGCTTTTGTGGGAATGGTTTTAATTTCAAGTTCAAATTACCTTTGTTGGCAAAGGAATATTTCTAGTTCTGTTTCTTACTGTGCTAGCTGTGCTAAGTTGTTTTGTTTTTGTTTTTGTTTTTTTTCCTAGAAAGTTGTCCATTGTTATTCAAATTGACAAATGTATTGACCTAAAGTTAATAGTGTTGTGTTATAAACATCTGTAAGATTTATAATTATGTAACTATTTTAACTATTTTCAATTCTGAAAGAGGTTCCTTGTTTTTCTCCTTTTTTTCTTACAGAAGTGTTGTAGATATAGTCTCATAGGATTGAAATGTGGCTCCTATCAGGTAGGACTTTGTTTACACTGAACTTTGAAAAATTGGTGTCTGATTTTCCCTTCATGTCTGGTAATGATGATATTTCACTCATCTCAAAGATAGAAACTAAAACTTAATGCTCACAGAGCTCACACTGGCTAATGTGTGTGAAAAAGGAAAAAGGAAACATCCTGGTTTTGGGAAAAGGCTCCGAGAATTATTTTAAATTAACGCTTTAGCGAACTGATGTGGTATCACCTTGCTGTGATGGATACACACAGTTAATAAGATGGGCAAATAAAGCATACTCCATGTCCAAAGACAATGCGGCTCTGGTATATGCAGGATTCTGTGATCTTTAGACCACAAAGAAGTATCATTCAATAACTGTACCCCTCAAATATAGGATCCTGAAAAAATGTAACATCCTCTTGGGCGTGATTGTTCCACCTTCTCCTGTTTTTCTATGGATTCATCATGAGTGGGTGATTAAAACTGGTATATCAATTGCAAAGAATTACTTAAGTTTTAGCATCACATACAGAGGTTAATTTGAGAGAGGTTAGACTTGGTAGACTTATAACCAGCTTTCAAGCATTAAAGCATACTATCATAAGTTGTACATGATATAAAGAAAAAAAAAAAGTTCCTGTTATTACTGAAAACTTTAGTAAAAACAATGCTTGACTTCAAAAGACAAATGAGATACTTGATGAAACTGAAGCCTGGCAAAGAGAATGAACCTGGCCAGCCAATCTTGAGTAGTAGAGAAAGTGAGAGTGATGTTAGAATTCATTTAAGGAGGACCACAGAATAAACCTTTTATTGTCTTAAAGAATAAAAGATTACAGGAGCCAAAGTATACGTGCATAATTAGAGGTGGGCAGGCACAATCTGAAAAGTAAATATGAAAGGTAGATATGTAAAGGTTCAGATATACTAAGTGAATATGATTTTTTTTTTTGATACGGAGTCTCGCTCTGTCACCCGGGCTGGAGTGCAGTGGCTGGATCTCAGCTCACTGCAAGCTCTGCCTCCCGGGTTCATGCCCTTCTCCTGCCTTAGCCTCCCGAGTAGCTGGGACTACAGGTGCCTGCCACCTCGCCTGGCTAGTTTGGTTTTTTTTTTGTATTTTTTAGTAGAGACGGGGTTTCACCGTATTAGCCAGGATGGTCTCGATCTCCTGACCTCGTGATCCGCCCGTCTCAGCGTCCCAAAGTGCTGGGATTACAGGCTTGAGCCACCACGCCCGGCCGTGAATATGATTCTTAAGAACCAAAGGGAGAATAGCAACAAGCAAAGAAAGAGGAAGAAAATACGGTCACATAAAGAAAGAGGAAGAAAATATGGTCACATAAGGAATTAAGTTTCAGTAGAGGTTAATTGAGGAGACAGGTTGGGAAAGGCACAAAACATCTTTTTTAAGTGAAGATGGCTGATTATCATCTAATTCAGAACAAATATATAAACCTGACTTGTTGCTTACATGGAATAGCTAAAAGCCTTGTCTTCTCACATACTCATATAATTTCTATGTGGAAGGCAGTGAGTTAGTATCACTGAGTTGGTGAATTATACAAAGGCTATTCAGACATGGATCCTGCTAAAATGTAATGGTTAAAATGGGTTGAACAAAAGCTTTATCTGAGTGATACTTTTAAGAACTAGTCTCTCACAAGTATGTCTCTCAAATGTTCCTGACTTATTTTTATAAAAATTTTTAATTGATTGATTTGTTTGTTTTAAAATTTTCTCATCTGGGTTATATTCCTAATTGGTGACCCTCAACCTTTCTCCTGGCTGAAAGTCCACCATGCCTCACTCATTAGGAGCCTTTTGTTATAGCTTTGCTACAATTCTAATATACTTGTGGAAAAAATGTATGATCATAAATGGTATATGAGATTTACCGTATAGCTAAAAATCATTGGTAGGACACAGGAAAAAGGGATTCTTTCCCAGTAGAGGAATCAGAAAAGTCTCTATGAGGCATAACTTGTGTCTTTAAGGTTGAATAGCTTCAGGACAACTAAAGACAGAAAGAAGGTGTTCAGAGCACAGAGAACACTTCAGCCAAGAGAAGGACACACACAAAAGCTCCCAAATGAGAGGAGGCACAGCCAGCCATGAGGGTCTGACAGAGGCCCCTGCGACCAGAATACAAACACAGAATTCAGTCCATGATGAGGCTGCTGGGATAGGCAGGCATCACACCATGCCTGGTCTCACAGAATGGTGGAAAACAGCCTCCATGTGGCTTCAAACCAATGAGAAGACACCCCGGGGTTTTAAGGAAGGCTGGTAGCTTATTCACATTTGTGTTCTGAAAATACCATTTAATGTAAAAATGTCAACATAATGTAGAAAACAGGAACGGATTGAGAGTGAACTGCTAGTACTAGAAAGAGCAAAGCAAATTACATATGCTATTTAATTATTCAAGATTTATTTGAATATGTACCAAGGCCAAGTCATGTGCTAGGTGTTACCAGAGTTATAAAAGAAGGAATGTATGTACACTTACATGTGTGTGTATGTGTGTGTTTATATTAACATATATGTGGATATACACATATACACATACTTAAATATACTTATACAAAGGAAACAACTTACACAATACTTGAAATAGCTTACATAAAGGAAATCTTTAACATAATATATATATTTGTGAGTGAATAACAAAAAGAGTAGTATAGATCACAAAGGCTATAAGAATATAGTAAAAGGGAGCATCAGAGTGTGCTAAAATATTTGGCCAATGCTTTATCAAAGAGATGGGATTTAAGAGTGAACTTCAACATGTTAGCAAATGTTCCAGTTACCTGTTGTTGCATAAGAAGCCACTCTAGAACAATATCAATCATTTCTTGTACTCATGATTCTGCAGTCTGGGCGTGGCTCAATAAAGCTGGTTTATCTTCAGCTGGGGAGGGTCCACTGGGCCTGGAAAATCAGCTTCCATAATAGCTTAATCACATGGCAGACAAGTGGCTGCTCACTGTCAGCTGGGGACACAGATTGGATAATGGGCAATAGTCTTGTTCCTTTCCTCATGGACCTCCATACTTGGTTGCTTCCTCTTCTCCAGAGTATGTTGGCTTCAGAATAGTCAGTTAGTTCTTTCACGTGGTGACTCAGTCATTCAAGAGCAGGTATCTGAAATAGTTGGGTCTCTTAAGGTTAACCCAGAAATTTTTGTGGCATTATTTTTGTCATATTCTGTTGGTTAAATAGTCACAGAGTCCATTTCTAGTTCAAAAGGAAGAAACAAATCCCCACCTCTCAATGGAAGGAGCATCAAAGAATTTGCAGCCATCTCTAATCTACCATAAGAAAATGCATACAGATAAGGTGGATGTAGAAACTATTCAACGTCAGGGCACAGGAGGTGATTTCCACAATCAGTAATAATAATAATAACTGAGATTCAAGGAGTAATTAATATTTGCCAGACATGGTAAAATATGCTTTGTAGGAATTATACAATTTATTCATTAACACCATCTTATGAGGTAAGAATTATCATACTCATGTCACAGATGGAGAAACTACAGCTTAGACAGAAGAAGGAACTTGTCCAGCATCACAGACCTGGTAAGGAGCAGAGCCTGTGTTTGAAATGAGTCTGACTTAGAGTTTTAATGATTTAGTCACTATGACATGCTACTGATTGGTTAAAACAGAACAAAAATTTGAAACCTTTTGTGAGATAGGCAAATATTTTCACCTGTCAACTACATACTTATATTGAAATCACTGCATGTGTCAGCATTTGGGGAAGTAATAAGACTCTCTTATCAATGTACAATTGCCTCTGACAATTTCATTTTTGGATATTAAGAAGCTTATTGACTTCAATATACGAGTTCATTGAATTGTAAATAGATGTTTATAACCAGCATTGCCATATCAATAATTCTATTATAAGTTCATAGTTTAACTTCATATTTGAATAAAAACAATGAGTTCTTAAGCTTAACTAAATTAGATTTAATGTTAGTATTCATGTGACTCAAACTCTTTTGAATAAAATTACACATAACACAGATGAAAAGATTATCTTTTAACTCTTTATCATTGATTATTTCAACACAAATGTGGTAACTTCAGGATAGTTCTCCAGGTAGGCTCAGACTGGCCCAGCTCTCCCCAGTTTCTCACTTGTAGTTCTCAAGAATAACTGTAGAATACTCGAAAAATCCCACATCCTGAGATAAGGCGAAACTGGCTAGAAGAGCTCACTCTGTTCTAATACCTCTCCCGGCGCCGTCTCCTAGATACAGGATTTCCTTCAGTGCTTTAGTCCAGAGCGTCGTATCGCCCATGATATAAAACCCGGGCAGGTTGCTTTTCTGGGTCCTTCAGTTGCAGTGCGAGTGCTGCATGCGCAGAGGAGACTCCATCCGCCATGGGCCGGTTTCCTGAGACTTGGACCGACTGGCAATGAATCGTAGGCTCCTGTGTCCCTTGTTACCTATTGTAAGGAAACCGCTTCGTGCAGCTTGTAATGTGTGTAGGCTTCCGTCTTACCAAACTCAGACAACTTGGTAAGCAGCACACAGTACTGGTTTATAGTAACCGCTACCTTCCTCAGAAGCAGTAAACTTTTAGAGTTTTTCAATTTAATTATGGTAAGAATAAACATGTAAAAACAAAGTGTAATAATGAAAATATGACTAAAATATAATACATGTATAGTGTTTGAATTGTATATTCTTAACATAAAAACATTATTTGTTAGCTAAATGTGACGTGGGAGCTAAAAATGTTTCTAATAGCTATCAACTCACTTTTTTGTTGTCTTTATCATTATGGCTTATCTGAGGGACCCTAAGAAATTTAATCCAAAATAGATGTGTCTAATTTTAGACTGAGATTTGTGTTCTATTATATTTATTAATACTAAAGCACCTTCTGATTCACTTCAGAGGATAGTAACATTTAGATGGGAAATTCATACAGCATGATTCTTAACCTCACTCTGTATTTTATCTGCTTGATGATATTAATATTTTGTAATAAAATGGCATTTCTAACACGAAGATAAATCATATTTCCAGCTAATCCTCAGAACACTCGTTGGAGCTAGCTTTCTGATAAATATAGGCTTTTAATTTCTAAAAGAAAAGAACAGAGAACTTAAGCCATTGAACAAAGATGGTGACTAATACCTGTTCTGTTCTTAGGGCATCAGATAAACTATTCCAAAGGTAAGGAAATGAACAGGGACCTACCCCTAAGTCTTTATGAAGGATTATTAGTGATGATGTCTTTACAGACATGAGTATACACAAAGTGCTGTTGCAGCTTAATATTATCATTGGCCTCAATGGAGCCTTTAGTATGTGACACACTAAGTTCAATAGGAGAGGAAGGTAATTTAGAAAGCAGTAGAAATCTCTATATTGTTGCTGTGTATTCTCCCTTCCACCCCCCAAAATCACACAGACTATGAAGTCATCTGTGGCTACCTAGGTTCTGCCAAATTCTTCTTTAACTCATTTATTGCTAAAGAGGAGCTAATCTAATTGCAACTCAGATGACTTGGAAAGAGAAGCAAGAGTCATTCTGCAACTAGGAGATGGTAAATAAGAAGATCACAAAGGAGAAATTAAATGATGAGAAAATAAATGTATACTCATGCAAAACAATGCATAAGAACAATGAATTAGCCAGTCTTTTATGGTATACTAGATGGTACACAGGCTTTGAATTTAATGCTGTTTATTTTTGTAAAAATCATATGATGTCCTAGACTAGGCATGCAGGAGAGGAGCTTTAGCTTCAGTGAGACAAAACAAGTGAAGGAGTTTCTTTCCCAGGAGATGTTTGTGTTGTTGTTGTTTGCTTAAGTCTGTGTTTATCTCAGAGGCTCCAGCAGGAGAGAGGAGAGCAAGCATGAAAGGGAGAATGATATGTGAGGAAGTCCTTACATTTGAGGAAGATGAGGTGGCCCAAGAGACCTGAGCAAAGAGCAGGCTAGTCACCTTGAATCAAAAACCTCTATTCCAGTCAGGCATGGTGGCTCACACCTGTAATCCCAGCACTGTGGGAGGCTGAGGCAGGAGGATCGCTTGAGCCCAGGAGGTGAAGGCTGCAGTTAGCCGTGAGTGCATACTGCACTCCAGAGCCTAGGCAACAGGGAACAGGGTGAGACCTTGACTAAAAAAATAAAGTAATAAAAAGCAAGCACTCTACTCCTACAAAAACCAAAACATAATAGAAACAAGCTTTTCCTATTTTTTCTTCCTTCTTTTTTCCCCCCAATATTAGACTTACATTTCAAACTCTCTCTACTTTCCTTGATCCCCACAGAGCTTAACACAGCCCTACAGCCCCGCAGTTGGAAGACTTGTATTGTACACTGAGAGATGAGCATAGTTTTTTGTTTCATGGAAAGTTATCGTGTAGGTTTCAATTAAAAAATAATAAGCCTATGTCCCTCATAATCTCATTCAATTATGTTTTACGGTTTCCTTTTATGGAGAAGACATCTTCTGTGGCACCTCTTGGTGTTATGAATTAACGTAATTCACTCTCTGTTAAATATGGTAATTTCTTTTCAAGTTGAAAATATATCTCTAATGGTGTAGAATTTAGTCTCTCAAAGCCTTTGAAATACCAAAGAAGGGGAAACTGACCCTCTGCCCTGCTGTTGAGGAAAATGCACATTATTTGATCAGCCAGAGGAGAGAGCAGCATTTGTATAGTGACTTGTGAACATCTCTATTATCTGCTTTATTTAAGGTGGAAAAACCACAGTAGTAGCTTACTTTGGAGCTCTTTATAACTAGAGTTGGCCTACCCTAAAGCACTAAAGTTCCTCTGAATTCGGTGTCCTTATATGTCAAATGGAATAGACTGCAGGGTTGTTTGTAAATATAATAATGTATCTGGAGGACAGAGGACCATGTAACACGATGAGCATTTGGTAGATTTTTGTGGTTGGCATTATTTCTCTCGTATTAGTTAACTACAGTGTTATCACGGAAATGAAAGAAAGATAATCTTCTTATTTGTAGCTCTTTGTTTCTTCTACTCAAAGATTTTGTATGCGTTTGTCTGTGCATGACAGGTCCTTCCACCCTACTCTACCACCTGCCTGTACCCCATACATGTCTCTTGTTAAAAATTATTATTCAGAGCAAAGTGGACACACTCATTTATCAAGAACCACAGTTCACACTCCAAAGTAAATAGAAGAGTAAAGTCTGTAGGGAGAAAGGGAAGAAATGAGGATTTCAATCCATCTCCTCTGAGAAATAAAATTTCTATTACAAAAACATATTTACTACACCATGTTGTCGGGAAGATCTAGCTATATTATTTTTCCCATGACATATGCATCAAATCTTTGTGAAACAAACATTTTTATCTAAAGTAAATGTATCAGTAAAGTACACTAAGTATATTGCTATTGGTATTAGTCAAGATCCTTGACCCATTCTTTAGCTACTGAAGAAATGTTTTCAAGATAATATTCAACTACTTTCAAGATGTCTGACAAAACCTATTGAATTAAATTCTCCCAGTTATGTTCATTGAGGTCCTTATCTTATCCTTACTGCTTTATTACAATTGTATGGCTATAAATCTGACTACAAGTATAGTTTCAGAAAAACTATTTCATTTTGGGAAAAGCAAATGATAAAATTTATATAATTTTATTTTTAAGTGCTTCTGCTTATAAGATTTACAATATATTAGCTTTCCATGAGTTTGCAGAAAATACTTTTAGTTATGTATCTAGTTCCCTGAGAAAGTTCATTGTGATTTTTCATTCAGTTTTGGTAGGTTATATGATTTTTATTTCTCCATGAAATGGACTGGGATCCTCCCACTCAGATGTCCATGATTTATTACTGACTGAAGCAGCTTAGATTGGTAAGTTCACAAGCTGGTTCTCTTTAATACCCTACTGTGCATACCATATGGGCCTGCTGTTTACCGTGCACTCCAGTTTTTCAAATATTCCCTCACCTAGTTTTTTAAAAGATACGCTGCTATTTTAGTAAGCTCTTCATTAACTTCAGATTATTGTTTTTGCGTTTTATTTTCCTTGTTAGAAGATACAGAGTAGAAAAATAAAAAGTCTAGATCAATACCTTAGACATTTTCAAACAGTATCACTACTTTCATTGGTTTATGTTTAGGGACTCATTTATTTCCTTCCATGGAACTACATCTCTAAAAATACTTCGATAGCATCCATGGAAGTTACCTTCTTACCTTCTTGTTCTAACACAATTAGAAATAACAAATTGTGTTTTCTATTCTCTATGTCTAATGCAAACTACTTTTTGCTTATAGACTAATGGTCACAGTGTTCAGCTCTTGAGTCAAAAGATAATACTCCATGTTCTCACACTCTGATTTGTCATAGTGGCTAGTCTATGTTTCTCACAACAAAGTTGAAGATATTCTCACAATGCCCCAGCCAAGTTCCATTTCCAGAGCAGTGAATCATTACTTTTCCTTTCACTATTACCTTGAAATATATAATAAATAGAATATAATAGAATAATATAATACTTATGAAGCCATGACCCATATGATACAGTCTGAAATCAGTATCAAATTTAAAGAATTATAGTTCCCCAAATGCAATTCTACCCTTTATTTACATTTCACCAAGCAGAAGTTTCATAGCAACACATATTAAAAATGGTCTAACTTTTTGATTACCTAATATCCCCACAGTCTGTGGAAGCATCCCATTCTGTTTACAACACTCTTCTGTCTCACTATTGTGCACTCTTGGGCTGGACTTTCTTGCCTAATAACACCCCAAAACATCAAACCCCCTCTTCACCTGCATACCGGCCTCACGTAGATATTCTAGTTCGTCTTCAACTCTTATCATTTATTTCATGAAAAGAAAACTGTTCTCTCTACTCTGCATCATCAAAAAATAGGTAGTGACATCAGCAAGATGGCACAAGATGGCATAATAGGACTTGTCAGCACTCCTCTCAGTGCAGAAACATCAATGTGAACAACTATGCATGTACAAACAATACCTTCACAGTGCTATGAAACCAAGTAAGAGATTACAGCACCTGAGTATAACACAGGAATAAGAAAAGACACACTGAAGAGGGTAGGAAGGACAGTTGCATATTACACACGTCAGCTTTCTCCAACCTACCTAGCACAGTACAGAGAGAAATATCTACTTTGCAGGAAAGAGGAGGGAAGTGAGCACCCAGTTTTGCTCAGACCATAACACTAGGCTCACCGGTAAAACCCAGAGCCAGTCAGGCCCTCATGGCCCAGGTTCCTGGTTAGCACTTGTAGACTGAGTGGCCAGGCCCCTACAATGCCAGGCCAGGACCTGGACAGCTATTTCTCAAAAGATGACTTAGGGAACATGACACAGCGAGGCCTGGTGAGGGGTGGGGGGCCAGGGGAGGGATAACATTAGGATGAATACCTAATGCATGCGGAGCTTAAAACCTAGGTGACGGGTCAATGGGTGCAGCAAACCACCATGGCACGTGTATACCTATGTAACAAACTGCACGTTCTGCACATGTATTCCAGAACTTAAAGTATAATTTAAAAAAAGAAGACTTGGAAATGGCCAACAGGTATGTAACAAAATGCTCAGCATCACTAATCATCAGGGAAATGCAAATTAAAACCACAATGAGATGTCACCTCACACATGTTGGAATGGCTATTATCACGTTATCAAAAAGACAAAAGATAACAAGTGTTGATGAGGATGTGAAGAAAAGGGACCCCTTGTACACTGTTGGTGGAAATGTAAATTAGAATAGCCATTGTGAAAAACAATAGAGATTCCTCAAAAGATTAAAAATAGAACCACCACATGATCTCACAATACCACTACTTGGTGTCTATTCAAAAGAAAAGAAGTCAGTATATCGAAGGGATCCTTGTGCCCTGATGTTTATTGCAGCACTATTCACAATAGCCAAGATACTGAATCCACTTAAGTGTCCATCAATGAATGAACAGATAAAGAAAATTTGTTATATACACACAACGGAATACTATTCAGCCTTACAACCCAGCCTCTCTTTCCTTCCCAGTTCATACACCGTCTGTCATTTACACGATCTCATTCTTAGCCAATTGTCAGCACATCCCAATTTATCTGTTTGCGGATAAGATTTAAGATGTTACTGGCTGGGCACGGTGGCTCAGGCCTGTAATCCCAGCACTTTGGGAGTCCGAGGTGGTCGGATCACGAGGTCAGGAGATGGAGACCATCCTGGCTAACACGGTGAAACCCCGTCTCTACTAAAAACACAAAAAATTAGCCGGGGGTGGTCGCGGGCGCCTGTAGTCCCAGCTACTCTGGAGGCTGAGGCAGGAGAATGGCGTGAACCTGGGAGGCGGAGCTTGCAGTGAGCCGAGATGGCGCCACTGCACTCAGCCTGGGCGACAGAGCGAGACTGCGTCTCCCCCAGCTAAAAAAAAAAAAATATTTAAGATGTTCCCATCCCAACATAATATGAAACTCTTAAAGTTCCTTGAGACCCCTTCAGGACCCAAAGATGTTCATTTTTGATGGTGGAATATTAAAAATCATAGGTATGAAGGGAATAAGGAATTTCAAAGCTGGTCTGTTTCACGACCCTCTTTTCATGCATTCGAAAATTAAGATCCAGAGAGAGGAAGAGGCTTGATCAGAATCACACAATAAGTCAGTGACTGACCAAGGCCATTACGCATGTCAAATCCAAGGGCTCCTTGCCCATTCAGATCATAGCTTATAGATGCCTATGTAGTCAAGTGACTACCCTGAAAGTTAACCTCCAGCCTATAGATCTTTGTGATGCTTGGCAAACATACTTGCTTGCCCTCTAAGCTGAGGGGATAGGAAGCAGCTGTAGGTTTTGTTAATATTATGAGGGATCCCAAAGGTTATGTGAACCAATTCCATAATGTAACAACTTACTGAGAGGAAGTGGTAGGAGAAAGCAAGTGAGGAAGGTTAAAGATACTTGTTCCTAAATTCGTATTTAAAACCAGTGAGTTTCAAATCTGGGCTATGACTCAGAAACATCTGTAACTGTGTTGGCAAACTAGGGTAACTAGTGGAATTACTTTAAGGTGGGTTATAAACATAAAAGCAAAAACTATAAAGTCTCTAGAAGAAAACATAGGACAAAATCTTTGCCATCTGGGGTTGGAAAAGATTTCTTGATAGGATGCAGAAAGAGATAGCCCTACAAAAAAAGAGAAAACTTATCAAAAGACACTATTACGAAAGTCAACTGACAAGCTACAGAATAGAACATATTTGCAAAACATACATTTGACCAAGGACATATCCAAGATGTAGAGTGAACTCATAAAACTATAAAGAACAGTCTAACTGAAACATGGACAAAAGAACTGAGGAGACCTCACAAAAGAAGGTTGCCCAATAAGCACAAGACCAGGTGCTCAACATCATTAAATATCAGGAAAATGCAACCAAATTCTCTTATATAATTAGTGGGAGTGTAAGTAAAATAGCACAACCATTTTGGACAAAGGCTTGTCAGTTTCTTGTTTAACAGCAAACAAATAAATTTTAAAACTACCCTATAATCCAGCAGTTCCACTCCTAGGCATTTATCCAAGAGAAATGAAAACACATGTCCTGAAAAAGACTTGCACAGCAACGTTTGGGTTTTTGTTAGTTTTTTATTAGTTGAAGAATAAATTTAAGGAATAGAAGTCTCTCAATGTATTCCATTGACATTTTATCCCATAAATCTAATTTTTAAAAAATTAAGTGTCAGTGAATATTTTCTCACAAGAACTGGCAGATAAAATATGAATTAACGAGTAGCAAATTAATGTTAATATTAATCTAGAAGTAGTTGATCATACTAAGATGCTTATTCTTTTTCTGGACATACATTTTTATTAATATAATTTAATGTAAAATATATATAACACAAATATAGTTATGCCATCAAACTTGTTTTGGTCCATTTGCTAACATTAAATATGTCAATAATGAAAATGGATTTGCAGAAATTTTAATTCCACAGTTTATCCCTGAGTTTCAGCTCTTGTGTAGGATCAGATTTTTACTAGATTATTTTAATTATATGTACCTAAAATGGAACATGGGACTTAACAGAATACACAGGAAGAGGTTATCAAAAATCAGAGACGAGACCCCAAACTGAACTCAAGTACTCCTGGTTGCACTGGGGCTCGATAGATGGCTCTAGGAGCCACTCCAGATCATCAAATTAAGGGTGGAACCAGCCCAATGAGACATAACCGGCATTAAGAATGAGCTCAGGGTGGAAGCCTGTTGATGACCAGCAAGGCAGGCGGAATTAGAAAAGATCAGGTGCTGCCATAGATCACTTCCCAAAGAGAACAATAGATAACGCGGAAGACCTGATGCAACACCAAAGGCTACACAGGAGCCATTTAAAATTAAGTAGATGAGTTGCTTTGGCTTCAGTTTATTGGTCAACAAGTTGGAAGAATTATATTAATATTTTCTGTGCCAATAACATATGGTTGTCATAAAGATGAAATAACCCAATGAATTTGAAATTTTTAATATTTTCATGAAATTTATAATAATAGGAAGAATAAGAATAAATGGGACTACCTAACAAAGAAGAGTAATTAAGCTGGAAAGTAAGGAAGGGATTCTGTGTAATGCGATGAATTATTCTTTATGCATTGAATATCTATGATTGTGTACCTATCTCAAGATTATTTTGGGAATCACTGTCTCTTAGGGTGTATTCCCATGAGCAAGGGTATTTAGAAGTAGGAATATATTTTATCTTCCCATACAATCTATAGCCCTTGAAAAAATATGTTAAAGGATTTTGTTTCTTTCTAATGAAGAGCAGACTAATGACTCTGAAGTAGGTTTGTGGCATGATGAAAGAGGGAATACAAATCTTTAAGATGAGCAAGTAAAAAACACAAGAGTAAATAATGACTAGTTTTGTGTAGGAAGAAAAAAGAGACATTAATAATTTACTTCATTTTGTTTGTTTTAATAAGAAAAATATCAAAACATCAGATCAAAGCAGTAGTTTCAAATCCAGCTTCACTTCATGCACTGATAATAATTTATAGGCCAGAGGAAGAGTTATGAACTGCCTGGATTATTTAAAAGGCACAATATTTTCTCTTTGCTTTCCTGTTCAAAAACAAGTACAGTTTTCAAAGAGAAGAGAGAAGAGTTGTAGCAAATGCTATAACAAGACAAATTGTAAAACAAAAACAAAACAGATTCTACTCAGTTATTAAATAAAATTTAAACCAACCAAAAAAAAAAATCCTTAAAGTGACCTAACTCCCCACCCCTGACCACTGGTTTTATAAAATTATATAGTGTACATTTCTTTGACAGTTCATCAAATGAATAAAAATATGCCTTTTGTAAGTGCTATTCATTTCAGCAGAAGAAAATTTTAAAGCAGTACATAATGGCATTTCACTGCATGAATTAAGTAGGATTATAAAGTCTTTACACTTTAGGAAAAGCCCTTAAACACATGGGATTCCCTCAGTTAACAGGAAAAGTAATCTCAGGGTCTATGCATGAAATCGCCTTACTAATCTCAGCTGGCCCTTTCTCATTGTTCCTAGACCAAAAATATTTAGATGTGTCTTCTTTTACAATCAAGTTTTGGCTCTGCTTCTGCTGAGTTATTTGCTCCCAGCTTAGCTGCTGCTGTTCTCTTGCCACAGTAATAAGGCTTGTAAAATTTGTAAGAAAAAAAAAAAAAAACAGGACCACAATTTATAAGATTTAGTTGATAATTTCTATCTACTAGTAAGGCTGTATGTTGTAGCAGAAAGAGTGAATTTAAATTATCGTTAGACTATTTATTATCTGCATGCACTTGGGAATTTACTTAAATTCTCTGAACTTTATTTCTGCATCTGTAAAGTTATCTGAGAGTTGTTGTGAGAATTAGAAACAGTATATTCAAATTGTCTTATGCAATACCTGGCACATTTTAGGTATAAAACAAATGGTTTCATTATATTTTATTGTACTCCTACAATTAAGTTAAAAAATCATAATTTGGAACTATTAAGTCTAATTAAAACTATGAAATCTTCAAACTTTCTAATAGAGTACACTAAAATATTTTCACATTCATTATCACTATTGTTTCTCACAAAACAACCTACAAGGCAGACAAGATGGATGTTATTTAATTAACTTATTTATGTTTAGAATTGTTATTAAAAATTTCAACTTTTATTTTAAATTTAGAGGGCACATTTGTTACATGGGTATATTTCATGATATGGAGGTTTGGGATATCAATGATACCATCACACGTAGAATGAGCATAGTACCCAGTAGTTGGTGTTTCAACCCTTGCTTCCCTTCCTCCCTTCCCCGTCTAGTAGTCCCCAGTGTCTACTGTCACCATCTTTACATCCATAAGTACCCAAAGTTTAGCTCCCACTTATAAGTGCAAACATGCAGTCTTTGGTTTTCTGTTCCTGAGTTATTTTGCTTAAAATAATGGCCTCCAGCTGCATTCATGTTGCTGCAAAGTACATGATTTAATTCTTTTTAATGGCTGCAAAGTATTCCACGGTGTATCTGTACCATATTTTATTTATCCAATTCATTGTTGATGGACACCTAGGTTGATTCCATGTCTTTGCTATTGTGAATAGTGATGTGATGAACACATACGCGCATGTCATTTTGGTAAAATTATTTATTTTCTTTTGGATATAACCTTGTAATGGGATTGCTGAGTTGAATTATAGTTCTATTTTAACTTCTTTGAGAAATCTCCAAACTGCTTTCCATAGTGGCCAAACTAATTTACATTCCCATCCCTTTTCTCTGCAGCCTCACCAGCATCTGTCCTTTTTTTGATTTTTTAATAATTGCCATTCTGGCTGGTGTGAGATGGTACCACATTATGGTTTTGATTTGCATTTCTCTGATGACTAATGATGTTGAGCATTTTTTCATGTTTGTTGGTTGCATGTATGTCTTCTTTTGTGAAGTGTCTGTTCGTGTCCTTTGCCTACTTTTTATTGGGTTGTTTTTTGTTTACTTATTTAATTGTTTAAGTATTTATAAATTCTTCATATTAGACCTATTTGACTCCTTTTTGGTTCCATAAGAATGCTAGAATAGTTATTTCTAATTCTGTGAAAAATGATGTTGGTAGTTTTATAGGAACACCACTGAATCTGTAGATTGCTTTGGGTAGTATGTCCATTTTAATATTGATTCTTCCAATCCATAAGCATGGAATGTTTTTCCTTTTGTTTGTGTCATTTATGATTTCTTGTGTTGCTCTTATAAATGGGAATACATTCTTGATTTCGCTCTCAGCTTGAACATTATTGGTGTATAAAAGTGCTGTGGATTTTTATACCTTGACTTTGTATCCTGAAACTTTACTGAAGTCATTTATCAGTTCCAGGAATGTTTTGAAATATTTATTCCAAATATGACAAATATTGACCAGTGTTAGTGGTAAGAATTAGTACAAATCTGAATATATTGTGAAGAAACCCCCCCAAATTATTGAGATAATGTGAGATAAGGTAGTATGATAGAGAAGAATAAAAACTCCAAAAGTTTTATTGATATGATAAATATTTGGAATATTTATCATCATATCATCAGTGAAGAGAGATAACACTATCTCTCTTTTCCTATTTGGATGCCTTGTATTTCTTTCTCTTGTCTGATTGCTCTGCATGGATTTCCAGTGTTATGTTGAATAGGAGTGGTGAGAGTGAGCATCCTTGTCTTGTTCTAGTTCTCAAGAGGAATGTTCCCAGCCTTTGCCTGTTCAGTGTGATGTTGTTATTTCATTTTAAGAATACGGAAATGAGGATTCAATGAGTTGTTCAAATAGCTGGTATATAGTGGGTCAAGGAAGTAAATCTATATGCATGACATTGAGCTCACTATATTCTGTTGCTGGGAGTAGGAGAAAGCTAAGAGTTTTATGGTCTTCTCCCCTAAAACTGTCCTCATGTTAGTTGATGGCAACTCTGTCCTTTCATGTAGCCAAGGTCAAACTTTTGGAGTTTTTATTCTTCTCTATCATACTACCTTATCTCACATTATCTCAATCAATAATTTTTTTGTGAGGGGGTTCTTAACAATATATTCAGATTTGTACTAATTCTTACCATCAACACTGGTCATCTTTCTCCTGAATAACTCTCACATTTCTACTACCCTATACCCCCAACCATAGTCAGTTATCAACACAGCAGCCAGAATGACTTCTTAACAATATAAGTAAGATGATGTAACTCTTCTCTCAAAATCCTTCGATGACTTTCCATTTGCCTCAGAGTAAACAACAAAGCCTTTATAACAGTCCACAAGACTACATGTCCTGACTCCAGATAATTATTTGCTTTCCCTCTCATGTTCTCCACTGCAGTCCCACACCAAATGAACTTACCCTGAGAGCTCACATGAGGTGCTCCTGGGATACACTTTCCCCAAACAGTATCATGGTCAATTTCCTTACCTTCTTCAAGTCTTTGCTAAAATGTCACCCCTCAGTGAGGCTTATCCCCAAACTCCCAATTTAACATTAGAAATTATCTCCCAGTGCTTCAGATCCTCTTACCCTGATCTATTAATCTTTCTTTCATTGTATCTTTTTTCTTTCTAATAATCTGTATAATTTGTTTATTGAGTCCATTACATTCTTGCTCCGCCTGCCATCTCACCTTAGAACAAAACCTTGAACACTTCCTCCCTAAACACACCACATGTACACATACACATGCACATACACATACATATGCACATACACATGCACATATACATACAAATACACATGCACATACACACACATGCATATACACATACACATACACATATACATTTACACATGCACACTCACTCACACATGCACATACACATCCACATGCACGTGTTTGATTGCTTTTAACAGATCTACTCTTCCTGGCCAGTACACCATAGCTCAGTGTTTCTCAAAATATTGTCCATGTATCATTAGAATGGAATTTACAAAGGATTGTTGATTAATAGCATAGATCCCAAGCTCTCTCCTAGAAATGCAAAATTAGAATTTCTGGGGCTGGGTCATATTAGTAGGATCCCTTTGCAGACTAGAATTGGAAAAAATTGGCTAGTCTTTTCTTTTTTCCCCTTTTTCTTTCCTCCATTTCAGCTGTAGTTTTCCTTGGAGAAAAAAAAAAAAAAATCTGTGAAAACAAACATCCCCTAAAGGGCCAGTAATTGAAACAGGGGAATGTGTTCTCACCTTCTGTAGGCCACTCTGGAAAAGGAAAAGCACTGATATGAGTCAGTGTCAAGATGTTAAAGTTGAAATATTTTATTTCATGACAGAGGTTAAAAATGCAGCCACCATGTCACACGGCCTTTTAAAGTAATTTGTTTGCATTTCTCTTGTTTTCTGTCCTCCTTGTTTGGAGTAAATCTGTCTTATGGAACAGATAGAGTTATCTGACCTCCTCTGTCCCTCTCTATTATCATAATCACCTAGGAAAACCTACAAGGGGATTTTTAGGCTAGCTCTGCTCTAGACATTGGGAAGAAGCCTTCTCTTTTCTTGGCATTGATGCTCCTCACTTCATCTCACTACTATCCTGGTGAGACATGATAATATGATTAGGAGCTTGGCCTGGATGAAAGGAACTAAAGATTAACTTAGTTTTAGACCAGAAGCGTATTTGTGGTCTGACTTACCTTACCAGTTCTGGTGGTGCCTTAGGAAAAGCAGTCTTTAGCTCACACCAATGGAAGAGCTTTAGAGAGTCCAAGAATTCCCTAAAATTATTTGCAAAATGCATTTTTGGTATTCAGTATTTTTATGGAAATAAAGTACTAAACTTTCCTTAAATTCTAAAAAGTTTCTGAGCCACCAGAAGAGATTAAAAGCCTCTTCCCTTAGGATTCAAGATTTCATTAGAATTAATGTCCTCATAGAAAATTCTCTTCATATAAACAAATAAGTAACTTATCTGTTTACAATTGCCTTGCAATAGTGTGGTATCAAATATAGTTAATTCTAATTCTGTTCATTGTTAACCTCCATCACTACTCTAAGAAAACATGCATGCTTTTAAATATTTTTTAGGAGGAGGGTCTCTCTATGTTATCCAAACTGGCTTAGAATTCCTGGGCTCAAGGGCTTCTCCTGCTTCAGCTTCCAAAGTGTCTGGGACTATGGACTTGAGCCACAATGTCCTGCAATGCATACACTTTAACTTGTCCTTTCTGTGACTTACTCATAAGGTATGAACCACCAGAGAATCCCAGTGTCTTTGAACAGGGATTGAGCTATGCCCATATTGAACAATCCTTTGGTTTGGATCCCAGAATCTATTATCAAACCTTCAAACAGCATCTATCCTAGAAATGGTCTTTTATACTTAATTCAGTCATGAGAAAATATGAGACATAATTTTTCAAAATCAAATTCTAACTTAAATATATACAACAACAATTCTTAAAGGAAATTTGAGTATTTTACTTCCTATTCGTTTATTGTTAGCACCTAAGATTTAAAGTATTCTGGGGTTTATCTTAGAATTAAAATATTTTCATTTGAACAGGAATTTGCAATTGACTTTATTTTCCCCTTGTTTTAATTTAAAGCCAAATGCATTTTTATCATATTTGAACATTTAGAATAAATCCAATAGCAAATTATCATTTTTCTTTTTTGTTTCATTTATTGGGAAATGTTTTTTAAGCTCCTATATTGTTCAAGATATGGCGTGGGTTATTTAGAAACATTAAAAAATGTAAAGATGTATATAATCTCAGTCTTGCACTCCAGAGGCTTATAATCTTAAAAGATATATGAGGTACACACACCTACAGCTACAGAGCAAAGCACTAAAGGGTGTACATATGTTATAGACAATAAATCATATGGGGGTTCAGCTGAGACAGTACTCTGTGTTGGGGTGTGTTAAAGAAATGTACCACCAGTTATTTACATAAAAGACAAATGTTAACCTATTATAATCATAGAATTCAATATTCAATTTATCATTCAGTATTGATCAGAATCATTTTAAAAATATGGGTAAATTCAATAATATACTTTCAGAATGCATTATGTATACCATAGCAAATAGATGCTAAAGGTTTTTGGTAATGATTCAGTCAATTAATCCACTCATAGAGCTGAAACACTTTTCAGCCCTCTGCACAACTAAGAAATGAATGCTAAGAAATGAAAGAGAGACAAAGGCCAATAATTTGACGTAGAATGGCTCAAATGGTTCAGTGTCCACTCAGATATAGTTCCAGGAAAAAAGAAGAAAGTTTCAAAGTGAGTTTTAAGTTTAATGCAAAGGCAGATACTTACAACTTGTATTTTTTAGTCAGTACCTGCCATGATGACAAAAATTCCAGAGTCCTTTGAGTCCCTCCAAAATGTTAATCATGAACTTTAGGCATGAGATAGTGGACTGAATAGCTTCTTCATTTATTAGCCTCAAACTATTGAATATTAGATAATTCATCTCTCTCTCTAACTCTATCTCTGTGTGTGTATGCATACATATATAATACATGTTTTTATATAGTGTGTATATATTACATATATATGTTCTCAATTTCTTGGAAAAAGTAAAACATATAACTTGATGTTTACCATTTAATAGTCACAGTTTACCTTGAGGTTCCAAAAGGACTATCCTTATTAAGCGTATTCTACCTGAAAGACAGTGTTAATATTATTTTACTCAATATGAAATTCAGGTACTCGAATTTCCTCTGTGTGTTTATCTGATACAATATTATCTATTAACTTTTTGAGATTAGGAACCATGATGAAATATTGCATATTTCCAAGAACAACTGATTACTTTGTTTTTCACTGATGAACACTTTTAGAGAGCAAGATTTTCTGATGTATTCTTCCTTTAGCATGACTGAATTTTACACTGATTCACAGATAAAGAATACGACACTTTCTTTTGCTGAGAATTGTTTAAGCCCTCAAATCTGAAAGGAATATCAAATATCACACGTTCAACCTCAGACTATAATAGTCATGAGCATTGTGAGTCAGGAGCTCTGGGAAATCCATTATTATGCAAATTACTCAGTTTTCTTCAATTCCATAAAGGTTAATCTCTTGGTTCAGAAATTTAAATTCCGCGAGAAGTCTACTGATGGATATTGAATAAAAGTATATCTTATTTTTGTGATAAGTTATTGTAGTTTTTTAGATCTCTTATTTGGGGGGAATAGAACAAACTTCTTTTATTTGGAAAGTATGCAACCACATAATAAAATTTTAATCAGCTATAACATAGAAACGGCAAAACATTAAATTCTAAATAAAGTATTCACTTATTCCAGCATAAAAATGTCTTCAGCCCCCCAAAATTCTAGGGATCAGTAATTCTGTATAGCAAAATTCTTGAGAACAATCTGTAATCAGTAAAATGTACATTTTAATATTTAAAAAATTTACAAATCTTAAAGCAATCAATTAAATAAGATAACAGTACTCCCAAACATATTTTTTGAACATAGTCATTTTTCTGTCTATATGCTCAGTATCTAAACACTTAGCTATTGTTTCATGACAAGTAAGAAAAGATAACACAAGTCAGTAGAAAACAAATATTCTGATAATAATGTACTTAGTGGTGCTTGACGCATTTTAGCCAGCTCTTAAATGCTCTTTCCGAGCATTAAATCAATACAAGAGAGTCAGTCATCAACCATAATGGTGTTCCTTTAAATTTCCAGCATTCTGTTGGTAAAGAATAATCAACCATTATGCTATTATAACTCTATCTATACTATATGGTGTTTGCTAAACATTTTAAGGGAAGTTTCAAAAGACTCGCTGCTGCTGGTTCTCAGTAATGGAAATATAATTCTCCTCCATCAGCCTTTCTGGCCACCCTCCTTCCCTGGCTTCCAGTGCCTGTACCATCTTCTTATCGTGCTCATACTGATCTCCTCAGTAGCGCTGATTAGCACCTATAGGAATCCTAAGTTCCTTCATTCCATGCAGTGATGTCCTTTACCCACCATCACATACCGAATTCTTGATGTTAAAAGCATATGGAATAAAATACTTTATTTTATGAACTAATGACACAAAATTCCAGAACATTGTTATTTAGTGTCCCTCAGAACCTCTTGATCCTATAAGACTTTACCTCAGTTTTACTGAGAGCTTATAACTTGCCAGGAAATGAGTTAGGGATGTATAGTCATTTAATCCTCATCAGAAACTTTTAAGATAAGAGACAATATTGATGTAACTGAAGGTTAAGAAGGCTAAGTACCTTGCCCAAAGTCACTAGCAAATCAGAGGTGAAATTTGAACAAAGCAGTGTGATATCAGAGCCTATGCATTTGACTACCTATACTATATTCCTTCGCATAGGTAGAAGGAAAGATCCTGTGACTTATAAATTGGTTAGTACTGCACATGATAGCCGTAGATTAACAGTGTTCATTGGTATTTAGAATGCATTTTAGTAATTTCTATGTTATGTGAAGCCCTAGGGTTTAATTTATTGGTGGACTATATGAAGTCCACCTCTCTGTGGGACCATCTATCTGCCCTACTCTACCCTACCTGTCTCAAGGCTGGGCCATGAGACGATGTGATGAATGAAAGATGAGCAGAAGTGATATGTGTCACTTCTAGACAGAGGCTTTAAGAGCCTGTGGGTGCTGTGCATGCTCAGTTCAGTCTTTGCAACAGCAACATACACAACACCACATGTGGCTTCTCTGTCCAGCTGGCTCCCAGAGTCAGGTTAAGAGCAGTGACACAGAGCCGAGGCTGCAGCTGACCCACAATGGGCATTTGTGAGTGAGAAATAAGTTTTATTTGTTTTAAGCTACTAAGATGTATTGATTATTACCTAGCTTATCCTGGTTAATTTTTTACCATATTTTTTTTTACCCTAGACCCTGTCTTTCACAGAATACCTGTTAGTATCTAATGAGATACTAGTGTAACACAGAAGACGGCTGGAGAAATTCTTCCCCCATACAGTATTATCGAAAGATGAAAACAGAATTATTTTGGAGACAATGAGAAAGCCTTGCTCTTGTCACAGTGTGACTAAAGCCTGAGGGAAACAATGCTTAAAACTGACAGTTCTTTTTATTATGTTATCCCCAGCAACAACTTCACAAAAGTACTTGTGCCTGATACAGCTGTTCCCCAAGATTGTTTCACTCAAATGAAACAATTAATTAGTTCATGAATGAATTAATTAGTTCATTCAATAATTATTTTCTAAATGCTTGCTAGGTGCTGCTGGCCGGTATCAGGTGGCTACCCCAACCCAACATGTGGCTGTGTTCTTAAAGTGCCCAGTGATGATGTAGAAAACTCTGACTTCCCAATCTGACAGAAGGTTTAAATATGTTATTCATCTTGTTGTAAAAATCTCATGATGTTTTTGAGATGTCAGCTTGTCTAGGATAGAATTCCCAGTTAGTCAATGGAATATTTGTCTGAGTGTGTGTGCCATGAAGGGATGTTGCAGATGTAATTGGAGTCCCTAATCATTTGACTCTAAGCAAGGGAGATTATCTAGATCTCCTCTGGATGGGCCTAATCAGTTGGAAGTCTTGAAAAGCTGAGGTTTCCCTAACAGAAAAAAGAAATTCCACTGTGGCTTTTGTCCATTGGCCAAATGTCACATGTTGTTCTGCAACTTCTTTCAATCAAAATAATATTTTGTGAAAATGTATCCAGATTGATATAGATAATTTTAGTTTAATTTTATCCTTCAGATGATCTCCCATTTTATGGACACATCATAAATAATTTACTCTCCCGTGTACAGACATTTATGTTTTTTCAATAATATTGCCTTCGCATAAAAAGCTGCCATTCTTATGCATATCTCCACATGAGCTGTCTCTCTCTATTCCATTCTTATGCATATTGCCACACAAACATGTGCAGGAGACGCTTTAAAGTACACATCTAGAGGTAGAAACAGAGTACCATGTGGTGAAAGTTTCTGCAGCTTTACCAGCTATCACCAGGACACTCTACAAGATTGTTCACAAGTTCAAAGTACCACCAGCAGCGAACAAGTAGTACCCTTATTCCAGACCCTCAACAACACAGCATTTTCAGGCTTTGTCATCTTGTTCAAGTTGATGGGCCTGAAATAAAATCTCATTTTCATTTTCATTTTCTTTCTTTCCAATGGAGTTGAACATCTTATTTTTATTAAACATTTGGTTTTCTTCTGCCAACTACCTGCTCATTTCCTTTCTATACTTAGTTATTGAGTATTTTGTACTTACTGATTTTTAAAATTCTTAATATATTCTTAATAATGTATTTTCAATTATGATAACTTGATATATTTGCTTCTGAATCCAAACATTTTTTCTACTTCTTAAAAGTAACATTTTTGTAGACATTTCTAATTTTAATGTATTCAGAATTATCACTGGAAGTTTTTGTAGTTTGCGGCTTGATGCCTACTCATCCTAGTTCTCTAGGCTCCTAACAGTGCTGTGATCCCTACATGTCATTCCAATTTCCATACATGTCTATTGGTTACAATTGGCCAGAGACATTCTCTGCTGCTTTCAAACTAACTGATGTAAGCTTAAAATCCCGGGCGCGGTGGCTCAAGCCTGTAATCCCAGCACTTTGGGAGGCCGAGACGGGTGGATCACGAGGTCAGGAGATCGAGACCATCCTGGCTAACACGGTGAAACCCCGTCTCTACTAAAAATACAAAAAACTAGCCGGGCGAGGTGGCGGGCGCCTGTAGTCCCAGCTACTCGGGAGGCTGAGGCAGGAGAATGGCGAGAACCCGGGAGGCGGAGCTTGCAGTGAGCTGAGATCCGGCCACTGCACTCCAGTCCGGGCTACAGAGCAAGACTCCGTCTCAAAAAAAAAAAAAAAAAAAAATCATATTATGACTTTATCTAAATAGAAATTAAATTTTAGGCAGAAAGATCAATGCACAATAACACAAAATGTCTTGTTCCCTGAGCAAATTTCTTATCGCCTCTTGAAAATTTGAGATCAGATAGTAGACATAACACATGGGTGAAGCTCACAGTGTATTTATACTTCTGTTTTATATAAACTCATACCCAACCAAAAAAGACATCCGTATGTATAAAGAGTATTTGAAAAAAATTAATTTAGATTGTTAAATATAGTGTGGAGAGGTTTTCATGTTGCTTCTCATTAACATGGAACTTTCTGCAAGTTTCTGTGCATCCTTGCCTTTTGTAAAGTTTACTTTAAGGAAACCAGGTACAATTAAAACAGAATAGAATATAATAAAAATTCCTGTTATGATTTTCAAGTCATCCTCAAAATTAGACAAACTAAAATCACTTGCAAAAAGATTAGAATAAATATAGGAATGTAAAAGTCTCAGAGGCTCATGAGAACCAGGATGTTTCATCCACTAGGATTTGCCCTTAGTCATCCAGCATTAAAAATAATGGCTATTCTTGGAATCTCTCAAAGGTCAAGAGATGAAACCAAAACATCTTTCTGAAACAGCAAGAAAACACTAAGGAGGTATAACCCATCAATTTAAAGTTCCATCTTACTGCAAAGTTCATCAGGAAAATTACAGAAAAATTAGACAAGATATTTAAATAGTTGTACTCACAACCTTGATATATATATATATACACACACATATATTTCTAAGTGATACTGAAGATTGTTTTCTTTTTTCCTGTCCCAATATCAATCAGTGCTATGATAACTAATTCCATTAAACTGAATTTCTGTGATCCCAACTTCAAGACATGTATTTAGCATCTATACATCTGTCAATGAATATATTAGTCATGTGTGTGAGTGTGTGTGTGTGTGTGTGTGTATGAAAATATATGTTTAGCCATGACTCTAATTCAGGATACAATATGATATGACAAGAAATCCCAAGATATACGATTCCCATTTGGTCTTTTCACTCAGTCCTTTTGGAGACTTGTTTCTTCTGATCCATGTGCCAAAAAGTTCTGATAAAATTAATGATTTGAAGAAGGAAGTTTAGAAGCAGAGAAGTAGAAACCAACCACACCATGGCCTAAGGCTTACTTTGCCAAAGCTCAAGCTGAGATGTAGTCTTGGGCATGTTATTACTAGCATAATTGCCTCTTTCTTTGCCTATTGACCTTATTGTACTTGTTTGGATTTACAATTGAAAGGAACCCTAAATGCCAAGCCAGAAGTCAAGAGGAATAACTGTTGAATTAAAGAGAAATTTGAGTGAGTTAGGAAAAACATGGGAATCTTCATTAAGCAGATTTTGGGAGTCATTGACATCTACTGTTGTGTAATGGTTGGGGAGGGACCAGTAACTTCCATACCTTCCACACCTAGATAATGAGTTGCCTAAATTATCAAAGGCCTCCTTTGTTCACTTATTCATTCTCTCAGCAAACAGGCATTTTACCTCTACTGTATGGTAGCTCTGACATACAGCAGAAAGAGACATAGCACAGACTAAACCCTCAAAGAGCAACACAGTTTAGTGAAGAGCATCAACAAGCAGTAAGAACACTCCAGCAGTGATCTTACTGGCAGTGTTCTACAGTGGCAGAAGAAGGACAATCATTCCAAGGAAAAGTTTGAAGAAGAGGGAAAAGTAGAAGTTGCTAACCAAGAGAAGGTGTGAGTCGGGAGGAGACCCATAGAGTCAAAAGAAGAAGGAGCAAGAGGCATAAAAGCAGGGAAGCTGAAGAAAGCGTGGAACATTTGGAGAAGGCAAGTGGTTTGTCAGGCTCTGCAGGTGGGAATATTCAAAGATGAAATGTAGCCAGGATCCAGGAACCAGAGAAGGAAAGTCCAGAGTCTGGGGTAAATGTCGAACTGGAAGTTTATCATCACAGTAAGGAGATGAGATGGAAGCACAGCCAGAAATTATGAAACTCAAAGAAGGTCTTGTCTTTAATTTTGAATTATTTTCTTCCCTTAAGAAGGTGAGGGAAGAATAATCTGAGCTTGAAATAAAGACTTAGAATATAGACCACCGCCTGCGACCTTCTAACTCAAAATTAGAAGACATTATTGGATAGTTTCAAGGGAAGTTATGAACTTGAGAAAAACCCAGAAATAAAGTAAGGCCAATGATATGGTTTGACTCTGTGTCCGCACCCAAATCTCATGTTGAAACATAATCCCCAGTGCTGGAGGTGGGGGCTGGTGGGAGGTTATTGGATCATGGGGGTGGTTTCTAATGCTTTAGCACCATTTCCCTAGTGCTGTTCTTGTGATAGAGTTTTCACAAGTTCTGGTTGTTTACAAATATGTTGCAATGTCCCCCTCTCTTTCTTCCTCCTGCTCCAGCCATGGAAGACGTGCCTGCTTCCCCTTCACCTTCCACCATGATTGAAAGGTTCCCGAGACCTCCCCAGAAGCCGAGCAGATGCCACCTTCATGCTTCATTTACAGCCTGTGGAAGTGTGAGCCAGTTAAACCTATTTTCTTTATAAATTACCCAGTCTCGTGTATTTCTTCATAGCAATATGAAAACAGACTAATACAGCCAAGATACAGCATTTTGTGTGGAATTTAATAATTAAAGAGAATTTTTTCTTTCTTTGTTCCTGCTTTTGGCATAGTCGGACTCTAGAGGGCATAGTGGAAAGAGATGAAACAGAAAATTGGAAGGATGAGTCATGAAAGGGAAAATACAGAGTGACACAGGAAAGATAGGAAAAGGCTTGCTGGAGTGACAGTTTCCAGGGATGACAGCAGAGATGTTCTGTTCTCACTGGCCCCATCATTTAGAGTGAAGTTCTCCACACATTATGTGGGGATTGTAAGAATCTGGCTGGACCCCTGACAGTCAGGGCAGGCATTCCATAGAGCGACCTCTGATAATTGACAACATCCATGGGGTAGAGCCATTTCTTTATATGTGAGGGTCATGACGTACCATATATTCCAGGGATCAAGGATCAACATCTACTTCCGTTATCACTGAAAATTCACCAACCTTCCTTGGATTCATTTGTACATTCCTATAACACCTTTCCTAAGTGGCTTCTAATCCAATTTGGATAAAACACCATTGGTGTTTTTAATACTTATCTGGTTGCCTGGATGTGTTTTGTTTGTGTATGTCTGAAGTAACTAATCCAAAAGGAAGAGTCTTTCTCTTGTTGCTCTCATTTGGTTTTCATTTTCTTGATAGTGTTCCTTTGCATAAAGAATAATCACCTTACAGAAAAATGTCATCTTAATCTCACAAGTGGTAGGAATTCTGTAAAAATACTCAATAATAGATCAAACCTAATGGATGGTACCTAATGTTCTCTCATAGCCAGTGTATTTGCTGTTTTTAAATAGTAAAAAAGAAAGAACAATATTAACAAAGATGAAAAATAGCCTCTCACAAATCCCCCAAATCATTTTATCTGTAATTAATCTGTAGTGAGAACAGGCAATTGACATAAAGTGAAAAAGATCGTCCTGACAAGACCTCTTAGTTCAATAAGAGTCTTTTAATTAAAATGAGGGATTTCTGAGTATATGTTGTTTCCAAGCAGTGGGAAATTATGTTAACATGCAACATTATTGAGGAATCCAAAAGCAGACTTGAAAGAAATAGGAGAAACTGACAAGCATAAGGTCCCTGGTTGCACTCACTCTCATTGTAAATGTTGTATCTTCCCACAGTGTATACTGCAGCAAATTTTCAATCTCACTGGAAAAAGTAAAGCCATTGGAACTTTTTAAACCATTTTACACCAGTTTTGAGTGCTCATATTTTAGGGTCTTTAAAAATAATACATATATTAAATTGTCGGTATAGATATATTAAATCGATTTTTCATTTTTATTTTATAGTCCACACTTTAGAATAAATAGTCTTACCCCCAGTGGAATTTTGGGGCTGCATATCTGGCAAAATAGATATTGGTGCCTCATTACAGGAAACGCACTGACATATGTGTAAGTCATTTCTAACAGAGTTAGTTATATACATAATGAAGAAAAGAAAGATCTGTTCATTATTTCCTTCCTTGGGGAGGAGCACATAAGGCTTTGCAATCAAATAAAGCTGTACTGGGACAGCAGAAAGTGAAATATTTTCACAATAACTAGGATAGTAAATATTTGCCTTTTTTAAAAGAAAAGGGAAACCACCCGTCTTCATTGGCAGCATAGAGTAGTGAAAGTGACATGTATCATTTGCCCTCTTACTTACAGAAAGTCTGTCACTCTATCTTTAATACTAGGATAGGCAGTGACAACTCAGTCTTTCTGTCCTGGCATAATTGCATGCCCCAGAAACCTTCCGTAATTTCAGTTACTCTTTTCAAGTGATTCCAGAACAAACTTGTGTTTTGAGAGGTGTCTGTTACAGTAAGGGAAGGGAGGAACATGACTGACCAGAGGCCAGCATTCGCCTCCACCACAAAGCAGCCAGCTCAGCCAAGATTAGCTCAGAGCCAGGAGGAGCTCCCTATTTGGGGGAAGAAGTAAGTGAGAGATCCTCAGCGATCCACATTCCCCTGCAGACTCCTGCAATCCTAGCCACGGGAGAGCCCCTCAGCTCCCCTGAGACTAACATTGGGAGCTACCTGGAGTCCACACGATGGCACTGTTGCAAGTTACCAACAAGTTGGTGCTGGGTCCCATGTATTCCACAGGAAACAAGCAGCTGCATCACCACGCCACTGTTGGAGCCCAACTCCTACCAGATGACATGCACTCCTGGGCCCCAGCAACTCCTGAATCCCAACATCCTTGAAGCCTGACTGACATCCCCCCCATGTCCACCTAGAAGGTTGCAGCATTGTGACGCCAGCTGGGCCCAGCAGTGCCTAGGTGCATAGCACTCTAGTGTGCCACACAGTATGCTGCATCCCTGGGGAATAGGCAGCATGGCATACCAAGGAGCCTTTCTTCAGGAGAAAGGCAGCCAAAGTTTGTGCTTCCCAGAGCCTGAGAGCTGCCTGACAGGACTGCTGCGTTTGACAGCAACTCCTCCTCGTCCAGCAGCAGCGGGGATGCCATATACTTACACGTGCCTTCAGGGGGGCTGGGGATCAGCCTGCCATCCTGGGGTCTAAGAATAGGCCTGCCCTACCCATTGCCACTACTACCAGCCCATGCCTTTAAGGGCCTGAGGATATTCCTGACCTGCTTACAACCATCATTGATGGTCCTGAGCTCACTGTCTGGGGGCCCAGAGATTGACATGCTCCACCCACCACTACTTGTACCTATAGTCCAGGGGCCTGAGGACAGACCCTCCCTGACCACCACTGTCAGAGCCCTTGCACACCTTTGGACAGCCTGAAGATGGGCATGGTCTGCCTGCCACTGCTGCCAGTGCACACTACTCAGGAGCATGGGGACAAACCCACCCTGCAGCCCATCACCATGCACATACCATCCAGAGGCATAGCGACAAGCCTACCTTGCCCAATGCTGGTGCCGACGTGTGCTTCCCAGCAGCCCAAAGGCTGGCCAGCCCCAGACTGCCACCACCTTGCTGGTGCCCACCCCTACACACCACTCGGGAGCCTGGGGAACAGCCTGCTATCACCACTGCTGCTGCCTCTGTATGCTACTCAAGGGCCTGAGGGTTGAGCTGCCACCACTACTGCCACCACCAATGCCATGCATGCTGTAAGGATCCAAAAGACCTGCCTGCCTAGCCCTCTGCTGATACCACAGCACCTAAGCATGCTGCCAGGAGGCCTAAGGACTGACTCACTCAGATCTACCACTGCTGGTGCCCATGTACACTGCACTGGAGCCCAAGGACCAGCACGCCTTGCCTGCTGCTGCCACCACTGGTAACTGAAGACCAGTCCACCTTGCATTTCCATCTGCAACAAAACCTTGCTATAGTCTCTACTAACAACTGAGGTTAAGCCTATAAGGAATGAACAGACACTACTGACATTGATTACAGCCAGAGAAATCATATGAAGACTACACTCCTGTACCCACCACAAATCAAAGGCAAAGTGCCCTACTCGACCAACACTATACATATATCTATTAAATAAGGAAATGTTTAAAACTGTGATACAAGAGAACACAGAAAAACAACACAAAGAAATCAGACATAAAAGTCATGATTTGAATGAGAAATTTAACAAAGAGATAAATATAATTCTAAAAGAACCAAACAGGAATCCTGGAACTTAAGAATTCAAAAAATCAATCGAAAGAACACAATCACGAGCTTCAACAGGAGACTCGATCAAGCAGAAGAAAGAATTTCTGAACTTGAAGACAGGTCTTCTCAACCCGTTTGGAGAAAGAAAAATAAATAAAGGAAGAAAGCGTATGTGAAATATAGAACTCCGTAAAACAACTATATATATATTTTTTAATTTGGGAGTTTCAGATGCAGAAGAAATGGACAAAGGCATAGAAAATCCATTTAATGAAATAATAACTGGAAACTTCTCAAGTCATGCAAGAGATATAGAAACACAGATACAATAAGCTTAAAGACCCCAGATAGATTCAATCCAAAGAGGTCTTCTCCAAGGCATATAGCACTCAAACTATCAAAAGTCAAAGACAGATAGCAAGTTCTAAAAACATCAAAAGTATCAAATCACATACAAAGGAATCCCTATCAGAATAACGGATATTTCTCAGCAGAAACTTTGTAGGCCACAAGAAAATAGAATGATACATTAAAAATGTAGAAAGAAAAAAACCAGTCAGTCAATATACCTTACCCAACAAAGCTATCTTCAAAAAATGAAGGAGAAATAAAGATTTTTCCAAATAAGCAAAAACAGGAAATTCATCACCACCAGACAAGCCCTACAAAAATTCTCAGGGGAGTTCTACATCTGGAAGTAAAAGGATGATATTTACCCTCATGAAAAAACACAAAATATAAAGCTCAATGGTAGAACAAATACAAAAATGAGAAAGAGATTGAAATCAAATGTTAACACTATACCAGATCACCAAATCAGAGTGGTAAACAATAAAAGGGGAAGAAAGGAACAAAGGATATGAAAAACCAGAAAACACAAACAAAATCCTGGGAGTAACTCCTCACCTATCAGTAATAATCTTGAATGTAAATAGCTGAAATTTCCCAGTTAAAAGATGTAGACTGCCTGAATGGATTTTTTTTTAAAAGACAAATATTTGCTGCCTAAAAGAAACTTACTTTGCCTGTAAAGAGGCACAAAGACTGAAAGTGAAGAGATAGGAAAAGATATTTCACATCAAGAGAAACCAAAAGTGTGCAGGAGTAGTTAAACTTAGATAAAATAAACATTAAGTCATAAAACATAAAAAGAGACAAGGAAGATTATTACATAATGATAAAGAGATCAATTTAGCACAAGAATGTAAGAAATTTACATGTAGATATATGCACCAGCACCAGAACACCCAAATGTATAAAGCAAATATTATTAGAGTCCATTACAATGATAACTGGGGGTTTTAACAGCCTACTTTCAGCACTGGGCAGATAAAAAATCAGACTTAGTTTGCACTATGAACCAAATGGACCTACCAAACATTCCATCCAATAGCTAGAGATACAAATTCTTCTCATCAGGAAATGGAATATTAAAGATAAACCATATGTTAGGCCACAAAAACGTCTGAACAAATTTTAAAAATCTAAATTGTATCAAGTATCTCATCAGACTGCAATGGAATAAAACTAAAAATCAAGAGCAAAAGGAATTTTGGAAACTATCCAAGTACATGGAAATTAAACAACCTCCTCCTAAATGACCACTGGCGTCAACTAAAAAAAAATAAGAAGAAAAATTTTAAATTTCTTGAAACAAATGCAAATGGGAACAGAACATGTCAAAATTTATGTATGGGACACAATAAAAACAGTGCTGAGAGATTATAGCAATAAACATCTACATCAAAAAAGGATTTTAAATAAGTAACCTAATGATATACTCTAAGGAATTGGAAAAACAAGAACAAACTAAATCCAAAACTAGTAGAAAAAAGCAAGAATGAATATCAGAGCAGAAATAAACAAAATCGAGACTAAAAAGACACAAAGGAATAATGAAACAAAAGTTGACTTTTTAAAGATGAGCAAAATCAATAAACCACTTGCTAGACTAATCAAGATTAAAGAGAGAAGTTCCAAGTAAATAAAATCAGAAGCATAAAGAAGATGTTACAACTGATACCACAGATATACAAAGTCATTCATTAGAGACTGTTATGAACAACTATATGCTAACAAATTGAAAAATCTAGAGAAAATAGATAAATTCCCAGACACACACAGTCTACCATGATTGAACCATGAAGAAAAATAAAACTTAAACAGATCAGTAACAAGTAATGAGATTGAATCATTAGTAATAAGTCCCCCAACAAAGAAAATCCCAAAACTTTACTTGGCTTTACTGCTTAATTCTACAAAACTTATGAAGAATAACTGACACCAATTCTTCTCAAATTATTCCAAAAAAAATTGAAGAGGCGAGAATTCTTCCTCATTCTACCAGGCAAGCATTACCCATACCAAATCCAGACAAGGAAACAACAAAATAAAGAAAACTATAGGCCAATATCCCTGACAAATATAGGTGTAAAAATCCTTAATAAAATACAAGCAAACTGATTTCAACAACATATCAGGAAGATAATATACCATTATCAAGTGGAATTTATCACAGAGATGCAAAGATGGTTCAACGCACAACAGAATCCAGGATAAAAACCACTTGATCATCTCAACAGATGCAGAAAAAGCATTTGATGAAATTCACCATCCCTTCATGATAAAAACTCTCAAAAAATTAGGCATAAAATGAATTTCTCTCAGTATAATAAAGCTATATACGGTAAACACACAGCTGCCATTATACTGAATGGGGTAAAGCTGAAAGCCTTTTCTCTAAGAACTGGAAAAAGACAAGGATGCCCACACTGACCACTCGTATTCAACATAGTTCTGTTAGTGCTAGCCAGAGCAATCAGGCAAGAGACAGAAATAAAGGAATCCAAATTGGAAAAGAGTAAGGAAAATTTTCCCTCTTTGAGGATGACATGATCTTATATACACAAAAGTCTCAACAACCCAGCAAAAATCTCTTAGAACTGACCAGTGAATTCAGTAAATTTGCAGGAGACGACATCAACAGACAAAAACCAGTGGTGTTTCTCACACCAGTAATGAACTAACTGGAAAAAAAAATCCCATTTACTATGGCTACAAAAATAAAATAAAATAAAATATTGCTGATAGGAATGTGTAATGATACTATCACTTTACAAAAAGTTTGTCAATTCCCTATAAAATAAATGTATGCTTACCATGTGATGCAGCAACTCTCCTCCTAGGTATTTACCCAACTATAATGAAAAAATAAAACTTTATTCATGAAAGTTTATAATAGCCAAAAACAGGTGAAAACCTCAAGTGTTCCTCAACTTAGGAATGAATAAACAAACTGTGTACATCCACATAATGGCATACTGCTCAGCAAAAGAAAGAAATGAACAACTGGTCAACACAAGAACACAAGTAAATTTGAAATGCATTATGTTAAGTGAAAGAAGCCAGATTCAAAATGCCATTCAATGTGATTCTGTAGAGGACTACGTGCTCACAAACAGTGTATTCCCGATAAGTCCTGCTCTCGCAAACGAAGCAGGGCATTCCCCATAAGTCCTGCTCTCGCAAACGAAGCAGGGCGTTGGGGGCCTGTTTATATGTAAACATCTTGAAAATTCAGAAAGTCAGGGAAAGGTCAGAAAAACAGCAATGTGTCTTGTGACTTGGCAACATTCCACAAACGACTGTATAAAATAAAGCAGAGCGGCCGGGCGCGGTGGCTCAAGCCTGTAATCCCAGCACTTTGGGAGGCCGAGACGGGCGGATCACGAGGTCAGAAGATCGAGATCATCCTGGCTAACACGGTGAAACCCCGTCTCTACTAAAAAGTACAAAAAACTAGCCGGGCGAGGTGGCGGGCGCCTGTAATCCCAGCTACTCGGGAGGCTGAGGCAGGAGAATGGCGTAAACCCGGGAGGAGGAGCTTGCGGTGAGCTGAGATCCGGCCACTGCACTCCAGCCTGGGTGACAGAGCCAGACTCCGTCTCAAAAAAAAAATAAAAAATAAAAATAAATAAAGCAGAGCGCGCCATTCGAGGCGGCCGCCATGTTTGTCTTGTCTTGTGTTGTCTTTTGTGTTCATTCCTTTGTTTAGGAAACACGCGGACCCCAACATGATTCCATTTATTTCACCTTCATGCAAGGGTACAACTGTAAGATCAATTCTTGAAAGGGGAGGAAATGTTAGGAGGATTTGTATAATGAAAAACATGGAATAGTTTTTTGGGGTGAAGGAACTTTTATATCTTTATTGTGGTGTTGATTACACACTGTATAAGCAAGTCAAAAGTCATAGAGCTATTCACCAAAAAGTAAATTTTACCGCATGTAAATTGAGTAAAAACAAGGACATCAAAATTTGTCAGTTTTAGGTAAAGCATTACTTAGAGGGAAATTTAGAGCGTTAGCAGTTATATTAAAATTAAGAATGTTCTCTAATCAATGATCTATGTTTGCATCTTAAAAAATTAGAAAAAGATAAGCAAATTTATCCAAAGTAGAAGGAAGGAAAAAGTAAAAGTAAGCCCAAAAATAAGAAACTGAAAAGCAATATAGAAAATGTGCTAAGACCGTTCGTCATATCAGATAGAAACGAAACTACCAAAGTTTACTAAGGTCATGTCAAAATGACTTAGAAGCCAAATTAAAGGGGGTCTAACAAAATAATTGAGACAATTTAAGCTCCAATAAGATTATTAATCAGAACAAATTGAAATAGAATATATTTAAGTCCATGAGTTTGTGATAAAAATTTTAAAACTCTTCAAAGAGTGATAGAGATAATAATAATTTTGAAAGAATAGAACATTTATCTTTGCTTCTTTATGATAATGAAATCACTGTATAATAAAATATTAAATAAAGGGAAATATAACTTTATAAAAATATTTCAACTAGTAAACGAAAACAGAGTGATGAAAATGTCATCACTTCCAATTCCCGGTGAATTAATGTATCTAGGCATCAGATGCCAATAGGTACTAACATCCTAAAAGAAATAATGATGGAACACATCATTACCTATAAAGTTAACTTGCTAAATATTAACAAGGAATTATCCAAGTCTTTAGATAAAACTACTTAATTTCAGGGAATAACAGAGGAAGACGGACGTGTTAAATGTGTCATGGATATCAAATCAGCAACATTCAGACTATGAGAAACTTCAATTAAAATCACCTGATTTAAAAAAAAAAATGATTTTAAGAAAAAAATAACAAGATGAAAGGAAAATGAGAATTAAAATGTGTGTATTGTAAAACCCTAAAATATACAGCTTAACTATGCACACTTGGGTGATAAAACCATGTTTTCTTTGACAGAAGCAGAAAAAAAAAAAAAAAAAAACACACAAAAGTTGGTGATATGGTTTGGCTCTGTGTTCCCACCCAAATCTCACCTTGAATTATAATCGTCATAATCGCCCACATGTCAAGGGTGGGACCAGGTGGAGGTAACTGAATCATGCGGGACGTTTTCCCCATGTTGTTCTCGTAATAATGAATGAGTCTTGGAAGATTGAATGGTTTTAGAAGCATCTGGCATTTCCTCTGCTTGCACTCATTCTCTTTCCTGCCACCCTGCAAGAGGTGCCTTCTGACATGATTGTAAGTTTTCTGAGGCCTCCTCAGCTATGCAAACCTTTATAAATCTTTTCTTTATAAATTACCCAGTCTCGGGAATTTCTCTATGAGAATGAACTAATGTAGTCAGAATAGTGGTTTCTTTTAGTGCAGAGACTGGGAATTGGGATTAGGAAAGGAAGTGTTGAGAGTTGCGAGTTTGTGGGTGGGGTTTTTGAACTAGGTAATTCCCAGGGCTTTTGTTTCCTATCCTTACTCTATTAAGTTATAATTTTTTTCAATACACTTTTCTATATATTTTTTTCCCACAAGGGCTTTAGATCTGAAAACCATGATCAAATTGTTCTCCCAAACGACTTAAACCACACCATGTTGAAACTCTAGGAAAAACTACAATAGACCCAGTGAACTGGATTAAGGGGTCCATGAATGCCTCCAAATTGTTTCCAAGCTTATATGTGCCTCCAAGATTGAGAATTGTGCACCAAAAAGGGTAATTTCTACTCACTCTGCTTTTAATGTTTCAGACTTCTTAAGCTCTCCCTGCACAAGAAACAGGTGTCAAAATGATTTTTAAATGATAATTACTGATAACAAGTTTTTGAAAAACCTAAAATACAAAAAACTATGATTATCCTAGTATGTCCTTTTTCACCATTCTCTTATACTTGTTAAGGTGGCTTCCAGTTTATGCAGGCTTGATAGACTAGCTTTTTCCTATTTGCTAACTACTTCTTGGAGAGTTTACCAATTTTTATATCCTTTCCCTAAGTTTTTTTTTTTTTACCAAGGAAAAATTCTCTTTTATTTACCATAAATGGCCCCTCACCAGGGGCTGTTCTCTTTCCATCCAACTTATCTCTAACTCCTGGCAGCTTTTACTTTTCCCATAAAACAGAAGTGTGAGTCAGGACCATGTGTGTTGGAATCACCTGGACTGCTGGTAAGAAGTGACAGTTTCTGAGCCCAAGACCCCAATTATCAATCATTAGAGTAAGAATTCCTGGGGATCTGTAATTTAAAAGGCATGAAAGCACTGGAAAACCATGGCAAAAGCATCAGCATGAAAACTCTCCTTTTTTTTCCTTAGAAAAGTTTTTAATTTCTTTCATTTCTTTGGTCTTTTAAAAAAAAAAAAAAAAAAAAATTAGCAAAGATAGCCCTGCAAGTTAACTAATTTTAACTGCCTATCTTACAGCTTCTTGTTTAATTTTAAAAATTAGTTGATTGAGGTATAATTAACATAAAACAAATCCACCCCTTTTCAGTGTTCAGTTTGTTGAATTTGGACAATGTACAGGCCTGTGAGCATCGCCACAGTCACAGTGTACAACAGGGGTGTCTAATCATTTGGCCTCCTTGGGCCACATTGGAAGAAGATTGTCTTGGGCCACACATAAAATACACTAACACGAATGATAGCTGATGAGCTAAAAAAAAAACTCAAAATGTTTTTGGTTTTTGGTTTTTGTTTTTGTACAGAGTCTCGCTCTGTTGCCCAGGCTGGAGTACAGTGGCACCATCTCAGCTCACTGCAACCTCTCCCTCCCGGGTTCAAGCTATTCTCCTGCCTCAACCTCCCGAGTAGCTAGGATTATAGGCACCCGCCACCACGCCTGGCTAATTTTGTATTTTTAGTAGAGACAGGCTTTCACCATTTTGGATAGGCTAGTCTAGAACTTCTGACTTCAAGTGATCCAGCAACCTCAGCCTTCCAAAGTGCCGGGATTAGAGGGGTGAGCCACCATGCCCAGCCTCATAATGTTGTAAGAAAGTTTACGAATTTGTGCTGGGCCACATTCAAAGCTCCTGGGTCACAAGCAGCCCACAGGCTGGGGGCTGGACAAGCTTGATATAGAATATTTCTTTCACTCAAAATGTTCCCTCATGCCCCTTTACATTCAAGCCCCTCGCCCCTCCCCTAGTCACTGGCAACTATTGCTCTACTCTTTGTCCCTATAGTTTTGCCTTTTCTAAATTTGTTTCTTTTCTTTTTTATTCATTGTGATAAGAATATTTAACATGAAATCTACCCTTGAAATGAATTTTTAAGTACACAGTGCAGGATGGCTAACTAGAGGCACAGTGTTACAGAGCAGATCTCTTGAACTTCCTCATCTTATTTAACTGAAACTTTACTCTTGGGATAGCGACTCTCTGACTCTCTGTTTCTCACTTTCCCCAGCCCTGGTAAACCACCATTCTATTCTCTGTTTCTATGAGCTGAACTGTTTTAGATACCGTGTATAAGTGGAATCATGCAGTATTTGTTTTCTGTGATTGCCTTATTTCACTTAACGTGTAACATCCTTCAGATTCATCCCTGTTGTTGCCAGTGACAAGATTTACTTTCTTTTTAAAGTATGAATAGTATTCCACTGTATGTCTTTACTAGCTATTAAAATCCATTCATGTGTGATGGACATTTAGGTTGTTTCCATACCTTGGCTATTGTGAACAGTGCTGTAATAACCATAAGAGTGGTTATATCTCTTGAATACCCTGATTTCAATTATTTTGGATATATACTCAGAAACAGGATTGCTGGGTCATATGGTAATTTTATTTTTAATTTTTTGAGGAACCTCCATACTGTTTTCCATAGTAATTGCACCATTTTATATTCCCACCAACAGTGTACAAGCATCCCAATTTCCCCACATTCTTGCCAGTACTTGTTCACTTTTTAAAATAATAATACACAAATGATGTGCAGTTTTATATGATATATCACCTATTTCATAAGAATTCAATGTATATTATGAAATTTACAAATATTCTCCTATCTGTGGGGCATTGGTACTATTATACTTAGTTAATGGATTGAGAAGAAAACAAAGAAAGCGAAACACTAGGTAATATAATGTAGAACCGGAGGCTTCTACAGAGCACTTATGTTCTTTTATTTCATTATGTTAACTTTGTATGAATAATTTTAAAAGACTATTGCTTTTCTCATGAAGTGTGTAGTTATTTACAAATGAAAAAGAAAGGAAACCACTAGCACAGTGTATTAGGGTTCTCTCGAGGGATGGGACTAATAGGATTGATGTATATATAAAGGGGAGTTTATTAAGGAGTATTGACTCACACGATCACAACGTGAATTCCCACGATAGGCCGTCTGCAAGCTGAGGAGCAAGGAAGTCAGTCTGAGTCCCAAAACCTCAAAAGTAGGGAAGCTGGCGGGGCACGGTGGCTCAGGCCTGTAATCCCAGCACTTTGGGAGGCCAAGGCAGGTGGATCACGAGGTCAGGAGTTCAAGACCAGCCTGGCCAAGATGGTGAAACCTCGTCTCCACTAAAAACTACAAAAATTAGCTGGGTGCAGTGATGCACGCCTGTAATCACAGCTACTCTGGAGGCTGAGGCAGGAGAATTGCTTGAACCCGGTGGAGGTTGCAGTGAGCCGAGATGGTGCTATTGCACTCCAGCCTGGGCAACAGAGTGAGACTCCGTTTTAAAGGAAAAAAACCCAAAAAAGTAGGGAAGCCGACAGTGCAGTTTTCAGTCTGTGGCCGAAGGCCCAAGAGGCCCTGGCAGACCACTGGTATAGGTCCAACAGTCCAAAAGCCAAAGAACTTCGAGTTCAATGCTGGAGGGCAGGAAGCATCCAGCACAGGAGAAAGATAGAGGCCGGAGGGCTCAGCCAGTCCAGTCCTTCCAGGTTCCGCTGCCTGCTTTTATCCCAGTAGCTGATTGGATGGTGCCCATTGAGGGCGGTTTTGCCTCTCCCAGTGGACTGACTCAAATGTTAATCTCCTTTGGTAACACCCTCACAGACACACCCAGGAACCATACTTTGCATCCTTCAATCCAATCAAGTTGATACTCAGTATTAACCATCATACACAGGTTTGAGCATTATATCAACATCTGAATACTTACTTCTTTAGGTTCTAATTCTATAATCTTAGATGAACGCTCCAGACAGTCCTGATGATTAATATTTTGTCTGACCCAGCATAAATTCCAGGTTTTAAAAGATGATAATTTATGAAAATTAAATTATGCCTAGAGACAGTTTTATCCATAACATCACAAACTCCAAAAATTAGCTGCACAGGGAGTAACAGGAAACACCAAATAACAGTTTACTGGATGTGAAGCCATCCAAAATTATTTTGTTTTTCAGAAATGTAATTGCTGTAAGAAGCAGCTTGAAATATAAATTGGAATTCATTTTTTGTTTTCCTATTACTGTCATGGGAGGGAGGGATAAGGAGGGGTGAGAAGGGGTAACTGAAGGTTCTTGAAAGTAATTCTCAAATTTGGCTTCTCAGGTTAATTTCTTCCTATTGTTTATGTCTTGTTGAAGTGTGATACTTTTAATTCTGAAGCTAAAGGGCCATAGGAAAGACATGTTTACCAAGTGCATATCAAAAGAAAATAGTATCTCGTGATGATCTCTTTGTCTTTCAGTAGATAACCCCTGGTGAATTGTGGGGTAAGCAACCTGTCACATACATTAGTCATGTGAGCTATGGGCCATTAGACTAGAGCAGTACTTGATGTAGCTTTATCTTCTGAGATGGTTGTTAATTTCCTTAAAGTAGTTTTGGGACTTGAAAATAAGTTTGTTATTTTCAACAAATAAGTTTGTTGAGCAGAAATAAGTTTGTTGCCTTTCTATGCATTAGTGAAAATTGCTTAGGGTGGTACGGATTTTCATTTTATACGGCCATATTACAGTCTGAATTATGTCCTTTTGACAATGAACTACCACATACTTATGAAAATAACTTCGTAAATATTAATAAAGCCTTTCCCCTCAGGCTAGCCTATGGGTGTTGCTATGAATAAACAGAAGTGGACTGACTGGAATGCTACCCTATTAGGAATTATCAATGTTGAGAAATGACCTCTTAAATTTTGGTTTGGTGGTTTCTGCTGAGATTCTACCTTATTTTTTATTATAATGTGGTTTTTCTGTATACCATATTCTAAATTATTTATTAATTGGAGTGGAGCCTAACCACAGTATCATTAATAATTAATTCTTCTTTTGGATCTGTGTGCATTCATGTGATTAAATGCCTGTGCTTTAGCTTATGGAACCCACAATCTGCTATTTTGCATTGATTAGAAGAAATGCAGAAATAGCAGGCACCCATTATGGAATTCCCAAAGGATATTCACAGTAACCTTTTCCTGAGTGTATGTAACCTCTGATGCACCATCATGTGAGAAGGGAAAATCAAACTCTTCTACGCGCAGTTTGTTGCATTTGAAGCAGTGCATTTGTGGGTAGGTAGAGCTTTGTGCCTGCTTCTTCACCACTGTTCTTTTAATACTTATTTTTCCTCAAGAGCAAAGAGATGGGTGAATAGGAAGGATAAGCTACATGAAGTGTCCTTAGCAATATGTAGGAAAATAAAATAACATTTAGAAAGATATGCTTCGTACAGAATTTTCAGCTTTACCAAACATAATTGATTTCGTCTTGATAATCAGCTACATTCTTGTTTTAGGAAAAAAGCACTCCTCCCAGCCCAGAACTCAGACGATTAACATAACAAAGGTTTACTTTTTACTCTGGTTCACACCCCATGCTGTTTGGCAGAAGGCACTGTTTCACACTCCCTCTCAGAAATAAAGTCTGGCAGAGGGCTCTCTTCCTATTTCTTGTTGGTCTGGAATAAAAGCCATGTTCAGTCTGCACACCAGGGAGAGAGAGGCTACAGACCACACCTGGGCTTTTCATGATCTCAGAGTGAGACATTCAATGATAAAAAGAATCATGGAGGTGATGCATTGTTCCCACTCAGAGTTCATTGGCCATCACCAGTCACATGAGTGAGAATTGGGAGAAATACAGAAATTTGGAGGAACATTACTGTCTATGGCCCTGTCTATCCTTCTAGTCACCAAATATCCTTTTGTTATTTTCTCCCAATATATGGCTCACATTTAATAACTTCCCAAGGAAGGACACACAAAAAAATTCCATCCAGTCACAAACTCAACTTCAAGTCCAGAGTCTTTGAGTGATGTGCAATCATCTCTGTGTTAAACCCACATATGACTCCAGCAGCTCTAGGTCCAGAAACCTGTAGACTAAAAGGACCTGATACTGTCCTCTCCAGTGAAAAAACAAAAGAGAAAAATAGGAGACTAACAGTAGTGACTTATTTGTATCAATTCCCAAATTCCACTGAACACGTGTTATTAAGGGCACTCTCTTTGGTGGACACGGATCTTAATTCCTTAATTCTGACTCTCCTTGGCCACACTGATTCAGACACTGAAGAGTATAACCTTCTTCCAGGCTATGCAACTTTCTGAGCTCAGTCCCTTCCAATAAAACATTAGTACCCTGTCATAGACCCCATTATTATCAATATTCACTTCCCCTCCTTGCAAGAGGATTGCACATCCCAGTCTATGTTAATCTCTGAGTGTTGTATGATTGTTTCCAAAAAGCAAAATCATATAAGCAATGGAATGTATTTTGTCTAGGGTAGCACATGTTCTCCATGATGTCTTTGCTCTCTGCCATGCTTATTTGCAATGTCAGATAGGGACCCAGAGAAAAGGAAATGTGGAGCAGAGCCACAGCCAACCTGTGATGGCCATGGCCCTATAGTGCAGAGAAGAAGTGAGCTTTGCCTGCTATAAGCTACTGACATTTCACAGTTGTTTGTTGCTGCAACATGAACTGATAAGCCCATTCAAAGGCCACATCTCTTTTAGTCGAGTGGCTTTTTTGGCAATATAACTGTTTCAAAAACTTTATAGAGCTTCTTAAATAGTCTATGCAAGTTAGTCTGATGTGCTAACAAATGTATCTAACATTCTCTTTGAGGCATGATTCTCATCTATGAAATGTGGGATTGCTTTTTTACTTATAACTCTCACTCTCTCTAAACTTTATATATGTATATACACACACACAAATATATATATATACACACACATACAAATATATATACACAAATATACACACAAATATATATATACACAAATATGCACACAAATATATATATACATATATATATGTATATATATTACTCTTATCCTTAGTTTAGTTTTGCCCTTAAGCATTTAAATTATTTGAAAGGTTGTACTGAGTATGTTTCTCAAAAAGGCTTTCTTAAGCCTGTTACTGCCAGGTATCAAAGCAGTTGACTCTTCTAACTCAAAGGACTCACTGTCCTAATTCCCTCTGCAAATTGACAATTTCTTTACTGAAATTATCTGTTTCTTGCAACGCCTTGTAAATACAACTAAGTAGCAATAGAAATGCTATAAGTCCTCCATTTTTCAACCTCTTCCCATAAAGCTCCATCAGAGAGTGCTACATGCTCTACTTTGCAAATTATCACAGGCTCCAGTTTCACAAAATATTTTAGCCCTGTAAAAAGAGATGGCTAATGTAAATCTAAAAACAGTTCTAAAATTTAAAAGTTTACTTAAAAACTAGGTTGTTATCTTTTTAGCTTGATAACCATTTCCTCAGTGGCCACTAAACCATTGCCGTGTACTTTAGTGTTTTGGTTTGTCTGTTATAGGAGCATATCATTCCGGTACCAGTTTCTGTATCCATAAGGAAAGGCTAGGTTACACTGAGGCAACCAATAATTTCCAAATCCCTGTGGCTTCGCATACCAAACTTGTATTGGTCAGTCTCAGTACGTGTTCCCTGGAGATGGTCACAGCTTCTGCTCTAAACAGCCCAGTGTAGGACCCACTATCTGGCATCTATACTAGTTGGCCTGGCAGCAAGCCTTTACAAAACCTCATCCTGGAAATGACACATGGCCTTGCTCTGGCCAATGAATTGATCAGAACTGGTCTCCAGGACCCCACCCAACTTTTGTAAAGGTGCAAGAAAAATGTAGAGAAATAAATGAAATCTTTGGGGGATATTGCTATCTCTACACAAAATTATGTAATATACCATTCAAATTAAAAAGAAGCAAGTGACTGTAAATATGAACAAAATGACAGGAAAAAGAAAAAAATTATAATAATATCCAGGCACAGTAATTATGGAATAAATCAGATTTCTGGCATGCCTGTTTGTATGACAGCAAAAAAATCCCCACAATCATTTCTGAATTATTCAAAAACTGACTGTCTAATTTGTATTTTTTATCTCGTCCTTGCTTATCTTTCCTCCTTTGGTAGTTACTATTCCCTGATACAAGATGAAAAACCCAAACTAGGCTATTTTATGTCTTACAGTTGCTATGGCAAAAGGTATTAACAAACAACAGTAATGTGTCTTATCTGAACAACTTGCAATCTTAATCAATTGTGTGGCCATATAATTTATTGCTCAAACCAGAACATTTTGAGAGTGAAAATGGGTGGTATTAAATATACAGAGAGATAACTCAAACAAATTTATTCTTCAAAATGTAAAGATGTGTAAAATAGTTGCACAAAGGTTAAGAAACTTATTTGAGGTTATAAAATTAAAAAGCAGGAGAAACATGCTTAAATTTGAGCTGCCTAATTCCCATATCTCAACTCTTACTCACTGTGCTGTCTCAATTACCTCCTCCCTTCTCACTGGAGAGTCATTAATAATAAATTTCTCAAACTGGGATAAATATATAAAGAACTTCAGAGAACATAGGAAGCTTTGTGTCATATTTACTTGTGATGATTCCACATTAATCAGGAAAGAGCAAGGGAACTGTTGGGAAATATTAAATAAATAGAACCCAGTTCTGCCATAATTTTTGCTTAAATATGGAGGGAGGTGAAATTGGTTGAGAGGTCATGGTAAAGTCTTAAGGGACTCCAGAAGACTGGCTCAGTGCTTTAAACAACAATGTATTAATGTATATTATTATTATTATTATTTGAACAATAATGTATATTAAAATTATTCAGAAAATAATAAAATGGGTAACATCCAGTTCAGTGTAAATGACTAGTATTTACTCAGATATATATACAGTATAAACATTTTCCTTTCTCTTTCTGTATCCTTCAAAAGTCATAAGAATATCTGCACATAATCATATATATGGTGTAAAATTACTCCATAGAAGTTGCTAGATGGCATAACCTGATGGGAGAAACAGAAAACTTAATAGAAGTGAAATCAGTAGAGAAGTTAACAGAACTTAGAAGCAATGATGAATTTTATTTTCACAGTATGCCCTATGATTTTTCATTTTATATTGTTTTGAGCCTTGTTGCTTTTAAGATCATAAAACTATTTGTTAATTTCCATGCCCACTACCAATCACAGTTCATGGATATATTTTGCAGGAATACGTAGCACCCGTCAAGCATAGTGTAAGCAGTGATTAAAGGGGCAGATAAAGAAACAAGGTAAAGAGAATGAATGAATGAATGAATGAATGAATGAATGATACAGACTTTAAAATAGATAATTTTGTTCCACGACAGCCTCTACTCCTCCAGGATACGCACTGAAAACTAGACAGGCCATTCTCTTTTCGACTCCATATGTGACTTTGGCCCCAAAGACTAATACAGTTTCCCGGTGGGCAAGACAGTTACACTCATATAAAGTAGTTATTGAGCATTTTATGACATCCCAAAACATTTTTTAAAATAACATTTGCCTGTAAAATTGGCAGTCTCTACTCACCTTTACCAAAGTTTCCCTTAGAAAGTCCCTTATTGATTAACTATGGATTAGGATAGCCTTAGTTGATAATTAACAAGGTCATTTGCAGGTTGCCCAGTCTGGTTTACATTTAAATTTAATTTTTGAATTGATATTGGACATTTGATGTCCCTTAGGGAGATAGTATTTCTTGTGTTATCCCATTTATATACTTTTTGCTTTGGAAAATTGTTTTAAATGACCTATAAACTGCCGGAAATCAATTTAGACTTTGCTATAGTGTTTCAACCAGACGATGAACACAATTCGATTAATCCTTAATAGTAATTTCTCTAAATATACCTTAGTTATTTTTTATTGCACGTGGGATGATTACTCATGATTGTATGTGGCACTACCAGCAAAAGGAAAATGGACCATATTCAGAGATAAACTACATGTAATTATGTAATTACACTTGACATAAATTCAAGGATATTGAATGCACCAGGAAATCTGTAATCTGGAAGTTTTATTGTCTAATTCAAAGATCTAGCCAATAAGCTGTGTAGATTTTTCTTTTAAGTAGCTAACCACAAATGAGCTAATGACTGATTGTGTTATGGTTGCAATATCAGTGCACATATGACCAAAAATTGCTAATGGATTTAGTTTATATAGCTATTTGAGAGAAACAGATATTCTGGATCTTAGAGAACAGTTAGCCTGTGTTATTTCTTTGCTTTGAAAATGATTTAGAGCTCTGGTCTTCTAGCAGGATTCTTAATAAGTCTGGAGTACCAGAAATGCTGAACAGGGAGTTGAACCCTCATTAGGCATATGCAGACACAGTTCAGCAATTGCTGGTCCTCACAATCCCAAGTGGTCAGTGGCCCTGAGGCCCTAACTCTTCTGCTGGTCCCCTCACTCATTCCCAAGACTGTAGGTACCCAATAAAATATTAGCACAGGTTCCCTGTCCCCACTCCTCACCGTTACCCTCCTTACTGAAACTTGTCTTTTCAGCTTCTATCATCAGACCAGTCCCAAGTTTCCTGGCCTCCAAATTCAACATGTTTATAAGATGCTGCCCAAAATATTATTCCCATGGCATAGCTCCTGAGAAGAAAGTATCACATACTAGGCTCCACCTAGGATTTTGGAATGCTTCACTCTGACCCTACCGTCTGTGTCCAGAAGTAAGCATTGAATTCCTTACAAAAGGTAAACCCAGGAAATAGAATTTACCAATAATTGAAACACAACCAGCAACAAGGCAAAGGTATTTAACAAGTGGTCAAAAGAGACAGGAAGACATATTTGAGCATCTCCCTCATGAGAACCAGCAAGTTCTAAACTAAGATTCTTCAACATCTAAACATTCCAAAAGTATTAGCTCTGCTTCCAAATGCTAGCCAAAGGGAGAGAAAGCTAGTGTTATGTAACGGTGATACACGGTTATTACTGTAAATTATCTTTTTTTGGGAAAAAAAAAATCTCACTCTCACCCTGGCTGGACTGTAGTTGTATGATCTCAGCTTACTGCAACCTCCACCTACAGCGTTCAAGCAATTCTCCTGCCTCAGCCTCCCGAGTAGGTGGGATTACAGGTGCTTGTGACCACACCCGGCTAATTTTTGTATTTTTAGTAGAGACAGGGTTTCACCACGTTGGCCAGGCTGGTCTTGAACTCCTAGTCTCAAGTGATCCACCCACTTCAGCCTCCCAAAATGCTAGGATTACAGGCATGAGCCAACATGCCTGGCCTGTAAATCATCTTTTGTGGTTCAAAGGAGATGGTCCATTTTTTGTCGTGATCCCATGGCTAGTCAAGATCACTGCAGAGCTGCAGTGATGCCTCACATTTTTACTTCAAGTTTATAATTCTGAATGTATTTAGCCCATTCTTCCAAAGATTGACCACCCCACCAAGATGGCAGAACCAGGAGAAACTTGCATCCTCAGCCAAGTAGTGTTCCGCCACCTGATGCAGCCCTCCATGTGAGCTCCTGTGCCCTTCTCTTACTCAGGTTTATCAACAAAGCGTCTCACATCCCTTGGGAGAAATTTTCCTCCTTAGGGACCTCAAAGGTTTTGCCAGTATGTGAACTTCTGTCTGAAGTATCTCATTAACCTAGTTGGATCGGGGAAGTTCTAGCAGCATTTAACCTCAGAAGGGCAGGTTAATTTCTGCAAAATCAAGATCCCTGGGGTATAACAGCTCAAAAACCTTCCTATGGTAAATATATTGGGACTATTTTATAAGACTGTGCCCTATTAAAAAGTCATACATGCAAAACACCTCATAAAAGTGAATAGGACCCAGATTACAAAATGCAGTAAACATCTAGTTGGTCTATCAGATTTTCTTCTGATCTGTACCCATTTTTCATAGGCATGCAGTCCAGCTCTCTCGATTATGGTTAGAGTAGTTTCCAGTATATGTAAAATAGCACCTCAACTACATTCACATTGTATTTTATGGTATTTTTATAGCAGTGTTGCATTTCTTATTTTGAATTCTGTATAACAATGGAATATTTTAAACCAGAGAATACAATATATCCTTGTATATTTTTAAAACCTGATCATAAATACAGTTTGCAAAAAGATTTATAGAAGTAACAATATTCTTTATGATGTGTCTGAATTGTTTTACCTTATCACAATTTAAACATAAGTTGAGGAACTAATATGACCTCTAGGTGGCATCTAACTATTATTGAAATCAAAAGTTTCCCACTATGTTCTGAAGCTTTGAGAGCCAATTCCTGCCTTGACTACCATTAACTCGGCACTTCTTGTAACTGACACATTTTTAAGGAGGTTCACAACCCTAACAGCCTCACAACCTCCCAGTTCTAGTATGCCCTGTGGTGAAAGTTAATGGCAAACAGCAGCAACCCAATTCTGGAAGGACTGCTAATGGCCCAAACTCTTCAGTACTGAAGGTTTGAGTCCCTCTACCAGGTACAAAACCAAGGCTTGCTGAGGTCCTTGCTGAGGGCAAAGGAAATATGGAATAGATAGTGAAAGAAGGTAGTTATAAATACAGATATGACCACATGACCCATTGCAGAAATAGACTGTAATTATTATAATATATCCTTATTTTATTATGAATATGTTTGCATATATGTATTTGTACCTAGAAAGTGTTCTTGTTTTCTTCTCTCTTATGTCTTTGTCATATAACATGAGATAAATTAACTCTATACCACAGTATTTTAAGCATTGTGAACTTTACATCATAGTATGTAAGTAACAGAATATCAAGGAGAAAAGTAAACATTACTGAAGGATTTTGCATCCTCTTCTGAGGAGGGGGTAAGTGCATTTCCAGTTGTACATAGGATAGTAGTATCATGTTTGGCAGAAATGATAATTTGTTTTTGTCTTTATTTGGATATGAAGTCTGGTTTATAAAAATGTGTATAGGTGTCAAGTTGACAAGCAGTGGACTCTGATGATTAATTTGTTGTTCAACTTGGCAACGTTGTGATGCCCAGTTACCTGGTAAAACACTAGTCTAGATGTGGTTGTGAAGGTATTTCTATATATAATTCACATTTAAATTGGTTGACTCTAAGCAAGCATAATATGGGCAGGCATCATCTAGTCAGTTGCAAGTCTTGAGTAAAGACCGAGGTTCCCCATAGAAAAGGACTTCTTCCTCGAGACTGCAATGTAGAAACTCTGCCCAGATTTCTAGCCTGCTGGTTGGCCCTAACAATTTCGAACTCAAGATTGCAACATCAACTGTTACCTGAATTTTCACCCTGCCTGTCTGCCCTATAGCTTTTAGACTTGCCAGGAACCATAATTATTATCTGAGCCAATTCCTTAAATAAATATATTTCTCTCTCTCTTTCTGGAGAACTCTGACTAATACACATACCTTTGTTTCTTTGATTTGTTTCTTTAAGCCTACAGCTTAAGAAATCATTTAAGCCAAACAAAATCAATGAAGAAAGTATTGATTTGAAACTTTTGCTCTTAACTTACTATCCAATACAATAAAAATTTAATAAATCATATTGAAACATTTCTAACTTACAAGGCCAAAAGTTACACAAAGTGTAAAGAATTCAACAGTGACATTTTGAAGTAAACTAGGAAAGCCTAATACAATCTTTTCTCCTCCACGCAGACTAGACCCATCCTTGGAAATAGAACACACCTAATTCCCAACTGCTCTGGATGAAAATATTGTGAATTCCCACCCGCAAGTTCCCACCCTCGAGTGAGCTTCAGCTCACCTAATAACAGTGCAAGTGATAGATTAAGCTTGGAGGGTAAGAGTCTTTAGGGCTTTGTAAGATATTATAGCTGTTAAAGTATACATTGAAATTCTTTGAGGGCAAAGGATTTGAGTCACCTAGCTGACCCCTATAGTACTTTTTATAGAATAAATTCTAATACCCATGAATAGTGGTCCAGTTTGGTGAAGCCACTCTCATTCTGAGAAGTAAAAATATTTACTTCTCTTTACTTTTGTGAACACTATATATATAACTTTAACATAATTTGTGTTCTGCAAAAAGATTTGCTTATCAAAACTTTTAAAGCACTGCATATATATTCTAGAAAATGATCTTATCAAAAAAAGGAAAAGAAGAACTCTTAGAATAAAGTCAAAGCCACATTGCTTTCTGCATTCAATAACTTGTATGAACAGAAAAATTTTTTAAAGAGACATAAATACCCTCTCACTCATAGCATATTTTAAAGAAAATAAAAAGAGAAGGGGCACTACTTCCACAGTACAATCTACAGCTATAATTAAAACTCCATCGCTTTGAATTTGTCTAAATTTTGTGGTTAGAGTCCTTTCCTCCATGGTTGAAATTACTTTCTTGACTTAAGTTTCATTATGCAGCTTGCTTGCTCAAAACTTTTCTTAAACTTTTCGTTTTCTGCCACTACCCTTTTCTCATTCTTAAAATCTCACCTGCAATCCTTCTTCAATCATATGAATTCTTGTAGAATAACTAATGTATAGGAGAATGTAAGAGGAAAAGTGGGCATGGGAAGAGTCCCAAGCAGGCTGGAAACTATGACATTATGCAATGTATGAAAGATTAAGGTCCAAGCACTTTGGGAGGCTAAAGTGGGGGGAATACTTGAGGCCAGGAGTTTGAGACTAACATGGTGAGACCCTGTCTCTATAATAAATACATAAATTAGCCAGGTGTTGTGGCATGTACCTGTAGTCCCAGCCATTCAGGAGGCTAAAGTGGGAGGATTGCTTGAGCTCAGGGGTCCGAGGTCACGGTGAGCTATGATCACGGCACTGCACTCCAGTCTGGATGACAGAACAAGACCCTCTCCCCCCCCCCAAAAAAAAACATAAAATAATTTAAAAATTTAAAAACAAAAGGATGAGAAATAGTAAAAGAAGAGGCCAAGTGACTGCCAAGGTGAAGAGCACCTGGAAACTCAGCTTCACCACTGAGATGTCAAACGCTTGTTCAGAAACTCAGTGGCTTCAGTCCACCCAAGGATAGTTAAATTTCAGTGATGTCTACCAAACTCACAAAAGGAAATTAGCAGGGAGCCAGCTATTGGATAAGGTGCCAAAATGATTACCTCAGTGGGGATCCAGCTGACTGGAATAAAAGGCTAAATCAAGCTGGTTCAGCTAACACATAATAGTAGTGATGAATGAATAAGCAACAAAGCATACTGGGTCATGGAGACAAGTCAAGGTAAACAGCACGGTTGAAGTCAAGAGTAGGTACAATGCAAGTGTCAAGCATGAAATGAAATCAGATCCCATTGGATTAAGGAAGGTTAAAACCAAAAGGGGCACTTACAGGCTCCTCTGTAAAGTTAGTTAAATAGCACATGGCTTTAGCACAGTGATTTTGAAGTTTAAAAACACTTTGCCTATGACTGTAACTTGTCTACCTCAAGCAGCCATATTCATTGCTAACATGTGTGTCTTCGTTTCCTATTGATGCTGTAACAAATTATCACAAATTTGTGGGATAAATAGCACAAGTTTGTTGTCTCACAGACTGCAGTTAGAAGTTTGGGTTGGGTTACAGGTTTCTCTACTTCAGGGCTCATAGGCTGAAGCCTATGGGCTCTGGGAAGAACCGCATCCAAGCTCATCCAGGTTGTTGATGGAATCGCATTCTTTACTTTTGTAAAGCTGGCTGACAGCTAGGGGCCACCTACAGCTTCAAGAGGCCTCTCTCTAGTTCTCACACATGGCCCCTGCATCTCAGAATTTCCCTTTATTCCACATCTATCTTCTGCTTCCTCTTCCACACTATCTCTGACTCCAGCCAGAAAATGTTCTGTGGTTTAAGGACTCATGGGTTTAGATTGGGCCCAACCAAATTATCAGGATTTCTCTCTATTTTGAGGTCCTTAACCTTAATTACACATACAAAGTCCCTTTGCCTTTTAAGGTAGTGTATTCCCATATCCTCAGTGGCTTCAGTGGCTGCCACTCTCTCTGCCACTATCCCCAGGGAAGAAAAGGCTCTGTCATTTGGAAAGGTGGTTTCTGTGTCATTCAACACCAGTTCTGAGAATTAGTTTGAGAACTCATCCCCGAATGTGCTTTCCTCCCTCTCCCCTTCCCACCACACCTTACATTTAATAAATAAGGTTGTACTTTTCTTAGGGTGTGGATATTAGGGGGGCATTATTCTGCCTACCACATACCCATACAGTATTATTATTTTCCTGACCAGATTGCCCATTTTGTAACATTTATTGCTGCATATGCCTGAGAAGATCACAGTTACCCTGTTTCTTAGAAAATACTAAGACTAGAGGTTTGCTGAGCAAAAATGTACAGTCAGAATACACACAGGTCTTCAGGCATATTATCAGTGAGCTTTGGTAGTCTGATGAAATAACCTTGTTTTTTGAGATTATTCCTATGAAGGTTACTAAATACTACTGTAACCCTGTCATTGCCACCATGTGCATTTGTGCAGGTTGTGCCCTGCATAAGCATGCTCAGCAGAGGGACTGGAATCTGGCCAACATTCTACCTAGAGCTCGATGTCCTGCCAGCACCCAGAGAAAGCAGTTCCCACAGGTTCCCTCCAGCCCTGGAACTTTCTCTGCTCAATAGTGTTGAAGGACAGTCTGACACGTTCTTATTCTTCAACTTTCTCTTTGCTCAGCCTTGAGATGCCCATGTCTCTTCTCTTTCCTCTTGTCATTCATTTATTATCTTTCTCATTTCACCAGGAAGCTGTAAAATATATCAATTCCCCACAGTAGAACATTTTGTTTTCGCTGGTTACATTCTAGGTTGGCTTTTTCCTGATACCATCTAAGTAGTCACTGTGACTGTATCAGTCATATTTCTTCACACCACATTTTAGGGTAGATCTTTCTGGGAAGATATCTTCAAGAGAGTTCATTTTTTTCATCCTGTGAGAATTCCTATAAAGCTCAATCAAAGAGGGGGGCTATTCTCAGTCAAAATACCTTACCCATTTCCTTTCTGGAGTTTTTAAAAACTGTTTGTCACAGTTCAGCTTAGTCTTTAAAGCTGTATATTGCTAGTAAATGTAATTTTAGTTCTCCAATGTTTATTCATATGATCCCAGGCAATCGTGGGTAAGTTCACCTCATATTAACTAAATTTTAGGAGAAGTCATTTATAAATGCAGAGTATAAATAAAATTAGTAATTCCTTTTTCAGGATTGGCCATTTTTTTTAATCTTACTGGATTTAATGGGCTTTTAAAAATGTTCATTTTTTTTGTAAAATGTTTAAGGATCAATCATAGATCAGCAAGACTGGGGGAAAAAAGGTTGGCACAATTCTTTTCAGTAATTTTGAAATCTAGAACCTTGAGACTTTGACTAGAGTAAAATTTCGTACCTTCACTACTCTCCACACCTGAGCTGGTCTTCCTACACAAAATGTAGCTTTCGTCACCTGCGTGTTTGTGTTGTTCCTGCATTTTAAAATGCATAGTCACCACCACTTTTCCTTACCTTGTCAATTTTTCACTTCTCTACTATTGCAATTCAAGATCTGGCTGCAATTCCATTCCCTCTCTGAAGCTTTCCTCACTCACTCCACCGAAAAGTGAGTTCTCACTCTTCTGGACTCCTTTTACTCCTGGGTGCTTTCACTTTTATAGTGTTGATTATGGATGAAATTGTATCATAATTTTTTTTTTCTGAGCGTATTGTATATGGATTTCTTCAGACAAAGGACAGAAATACCTGCAGTGGTTTTTCATGCCTACATGAAAGATTTAAGAGACTGATCAACAGATCTATGTGCGTATATAGGTTGTCAGTGGCAGATTTCAATGTGACTACATGGAAAATTGACTTTAGGTTACAAGTTCTTGAAGGCCTAGAACTAAGTCTTGTTTATCATTTCTCTGTACAATGGTCAGGATATTGTCATTTACTTGGTGGGTGTGCAACAAACATTTGCAAGGAATTAATAATACAAAATATTTTAAATTTATTTTGAAACACATTTTCAGAGGGGAGAGATTAACGTACCCACAATATAGTACTATTAACAGAACAAAATTAGAATTGTGTTCAATGTCCTTAAATGATAGCAGTAATTTAATGTCCTAAATGATAGCAGTAATGACCTACTATTAGTACTACTAGTAGTTACAGTAAAAGCAAATGCTTATTCAGTGCAGGCAATATGCAAGGCACTGTTCCCAATTAATATGTATCAATATTAATATATTAAAATATAATGTTATATATTAACATTAATATATAATATATTTTATATATTAACATTAATATATAATATATTTTATATATTAATTCATTCAAACCTTGTAAAAATCCTAGGATGCTGTTATATTTGTTGTCCTAATTTTAATAAGGATTAGCATTCGGGAGCCACAGACTGGATCCACATTTAACAATGAGTTTTGGTGTTGAAAATAAATTCTGAGTAGCTGAGAGCTTTGCATACACAAGAGGTCCTGTGGCCTGATATTTTTGGGAAAGTCTGCACTAAATAAGTACTTTTCTCATACACCCTGTCATGAACAGAATACAAGTTGAGAAACATTGATATGGGTTATTGCAGTTGCTCTCTATACTGGCTGCCTTCATTTATCTCCTATGATAAATAGTATTTGAAACAGATAGTCGGTTTCCAGATACGGTTTCCAGATACATGCAATATGCTCAGAAAAAAATATGATATGATTTCTTCCATTATTAACACTATAAAAGTGAAAGAACCAAGGAGTAAAAGGAATCCAGGTGAGTGAGAGCTCACTTTTAGGTGGAATGAGTGAGGAAAGCTTCAGCGAGGGAATGGAATTTCCAGATTCCACTTCAAATACTATTAAAGTGCACGTGCATGCACACGTGCACACACACATACACACATATACACACAAACACACATTTCAGTCCCAGCTAAGAACTGCTGCATTTGAACCGTGGGGGTTGGGTGGTCAACCAATAGGTCCAATTATAGCAATAGATTTCAGAGCTATACTGGTAGAATTCTAAAGATTAGGAAAAATTTAGGTGTTAATATATGTTCTTCACTACATTCTGCATGCAGCTTTTACAGTAAAAAGAAAGAAAAATAAGAATGTAATTTCACACTGATAACACATTAATTACAGTTATTTCAAAATTCAATCACTTTTTATGCTTATTACTTTATTATACTGTGGGCATTTCTAATCAGGGACCTAAAGCAGTAAGTACAATTGAAATCATTTAGAAGAAAACTGAGCAAAAGGCAGTACTATATAAAATGAGACCAATACTTGTATTAGTGTTAATATTATCAATGTATATATACAGCACATTTTTTGTTAGTGCTATATGTCTGTTATATGTCCAATTCCTATAAGAATATATTGGAATGCAACTTTCAGCCAGTTTACTCTCCCTTTGGGTTTTAGAAATAACAAGCATGAAAGAAAGTGGTACACTGCACATATCTATATTTTAAGGAATTTTTTTCTTCCAAAAAGCACATAATACTTTGTAAGCATTAGAAATGCCACATTAAAATGAACTAGCAACCTTTTTGTTTTAAGGAAATGGAAAAGTTTATTAGCAAAAGCAATCAAAATGCTATTATTTCCCTACTTGTGTGTCCACTTTGCTTATACGCTTGTGGTTGGATCTCATTTCTCCAGACAGTGAATATAAGCCTTTTCAGTGTTTTTCCATTGCTTCACAAGAGGTTCATGAGAATATTTTATCAATATTATTGGCAAACCCATACATGTATATATCTATATATACAGACTTTAATCTGGATCAGTAAATGATTGATTTCAGTTTTGAATCCTGAGGCATTAAAACAAACAAGAAAAAATGTGATAATCAATTTAATATGGAAAAGGACTAATATGCTTCATTAAATGCGCTCTTTATAAAAACCTAATTTTTAAAAAGATATTTTCCTGGGGTAGTTTTTACAACTTTTGGACACATTGTCTCATTCATATTGCCTATAAGTTTTACTCTCTTTGATGGAAAGTTTATTCAAATAAAGATTTAACCCGTGTGTGTGTGTGTGTGTGTGTGTGTGTGTGTGTGTGTATTTATCTTTCTGAATTGTTAATTGAGCATCATGTTCTGCTCCCTCACAGGGGTGTGTGTGTGTGTGTATGTGTGTGTGTGTATGCATACACACATAGAAGTGCCTTTAATCTTTTTTTGTAGTTGTTACAAAAAGAGGGGAAAGAAACTTCAGAAGATCCATCGACATTTAGTAGCCAGGAAAACTGTAGTAATTCAGAGTTTATTGTTAAATCAAGAGTTTGCTTTAGATTTGAGGGCAGCTTTTAGGGTGCTTTTTCTTTGTCTAAAGAAAAAAGTATAAAGAAACTTTGGAGTCAATCATGCAATAAAGCAATTGAGAACTACTGGAACTTACACATAAAGCCTACCATCTGACAAAGTCTCTGCCAATAGTGAGTCATTATCTCCAAAGTGTGTCTCATGCCAAGAGGACATAACAGACAAAAACAGTTATTCAACATGACAGAAAGCATGTCTTGTTTATTTCCACCACCTCTCAAGTGTTCTATAGTACCCCCCACACAGTATGTGATGTTGTCTAATTTGATGGTAACTCCAACCACTCAGTTGTTCATTGTAGAAACTTCGATTATGAGCATTTTTTCATGTGCCTGTTGGTTGTATGAATGTCTTCTTTTGAGAAATGTCTGTTCATATCCTTTGCCCACTTTTTGATGGGGTTGTTTGTTTTTTTTTCTCATAAATTTGTTTGAGTTCTTTGTAGGTTCTGGATATTAGCCCTTTGTCAGATGAATAGATTACAAAAATTTTCTCCCATTCTGTAGGTTGCCTGTTCACTCTGATGGTAGTTTCTTTTGCTGTGCAGAAGCTCTTTAGTTTAATTAGATCCCATTTGTCTATTTTGGCTTTTGTTGCCATTGTTTTTGGTGTTTTAGACATGAAGTCCTTGCCCATGCCTATGTCCTGAATGGTATGGTCTAGGTTTTCTTCTAGGGTTTCTGTGGTTTCAGGTCTAACATTTAAGTCTCTAATCCATCTTGAATTAATTTTCGTATAAGGAGTAAGGAAAGGATCCAGTTTCAGCTTTCTACTTATGGCTAGCCGATTTTCCCAGCACCATTTATTAAATAGGGAATCCTTTCCCCATTTCTTATTTTTCTCAGGTTTGTCAAAGATCAGATGGTGGTAGATGTGTGATATTATTTCTGAGGGCTCTGTTCTGTTACATTGTGGTTGGATACCCATACCATGCTGTTTTGGTTACTGTAGCCTTGTAGTATAGTTTGAAGTCAGGTAGCGTGATGCCTCCAGCTTTGTTCTTTTGACTTAGGATTGTCTTGGCAATGCGGGGTCTTTTTTGTTTCCACACGAACTTTAAAGCAGTTTTTTCCAATTCTGTGAAGAAAGTCATTTGTAGCTTGATGGGGATGGCACTGAATCTATAAATTACTTTGGGCAGTATGGCCATTTTCACAATATTGATTCTTCCTATCCATGAGCATGGTATGTTCTTCCATTTGTGTTTGTGTCCTCTTTTATTTCATTGAGCAGTTGTTTGTAGTTCTCCTTGAAGAGGTCCTTTACATCCCTTGTAAGTTGGATTCCTAGATATTTTATTCTCTTTGAAGCAATTGTGAATGGAAGCTCATTCATGATTTGGCTCTCTGTCTGCTACTGGTGTATAAGAATGCTTGTGATTTTTGCACATTGATTTTGTATCCAGAGACTTTGCTGAAGTTGCTTATTAGCTTAAGGAGATTTTGGGCTAGATGATGGGGTTTTCTAAATATACAATCATGTCGTCTGCAAACAGGGACAATTTGACTTCTTTTCCTAATTGAATACCCTTGATTTCTTTCTCTTGCCTGATTGCCCTAGCCAGAACTTTCAACACTATGTTGAATAGGAGTGGTGAGAGAGGACATCCCTGTCTTGTGCCAGTGTTCAAAGGGAATGCTTCCAGTTTTTGCCCATTCAGTATGATATTGGCTGTGGGTTTGTCATAAATAGCTCTTATTATTTTGAGATACGTTCCATCAGTACCGAATTTATTGAGAGTTTTTAGCATGAAGGGCTGTTGAATTTTGTCAAAGGTCTTTTTTGCATCTATTGAGGTAATCATGTGGTTTTTGTCTTTGGTTCTGTTTATATGCTGGATTATGTTTATTGATTTGCGTATGTTGAACCAGCCCAAAAATTAAAACAGCAAACAAAAATGAAAAAAGAAACCCTTTAAACTTTTACTTCATCCCCTCAACATTTTGACTTTATGTTGTCTCAATTTAAATATTTTCTTGTTTCCTGTTAATTTTTCTCTTGTGTTGTTTTTGATGTCGTTTTGATAGATTTGTCTTTGGGCTTCATACTAGAGTTATGAGTGAACTGCACACCACAATTATGGCATTTTAGTATTCTGGGTTTATTAGAGGACTTAATTTTACCAATCGGTCTTATATTTTCAAATGATTACTTTTTGCACATTAATGTTTATTTTTCTTTCAGATTGAATAATTCCATTGAGCATTTCTTATAAGATGAGTCTGGTACTGGTGAATTCTTTCAGTTTTTGTCTGGGAAAGACTTTAGCTCTCCTTTGTAGTTGAAGGATAGATTTGCTGTAGACAGTATCCTTAAATGACTTTTTTTTTTCTTTTAGCACTTTGAAAATGTTGTACCAGTCCCTCCTGCACTGTAGAGTTCCCAGTGAGCAGTTTGTTGCCAGACAAATTGGGGTCTTTATGTTATTTGCTTCTTTTCTTTTCCTGCTTTTAGAATACTCTCTTTGTCCTTGACTTTTGAGAATTTGATTATTATATGCCTTGGGGTAGTCTTCTTTGGGGCAAATCTGTCTGGTGTTCTCTGACTTTCCCATACCTGGTTATGTATCTCCTTCTCATGTTTTGAAAAATTTTCTGTTATTTCCTCTGAATAGGCTTTCTACCCCTTGCTCTTACTCAACTGCTTTAAGCAACAATAAATCTTGAATTTGGTCTTTTGAGGTAATTTTCTATATTTTTTGGGTGATCTTTATTCCTTTTCATTTTTTTTTCTTCTCTGCTAATATATTTTCAAATAGCCTGTCTTTGAGCTCACTCATTTTTTCTTCTGCTTAATCTATTCTACTGTTGAGAGCCTCTAATAAATTTTTCAGCTTAGCAAACATATTTCTCAGTTCCAAGATTTCTGTTTGATTTTTCAAAAAAAATAAAAATAAGAATAAACCTTTAAAAAATACCTTTGGTAAATTTCTCTAATAAGTTTCTGAATTGCTTTTTTGTGTTATCTTGGAGATCACTGCATTTCCTTAAAGCTGGTATTTTGAATTCTTGGTCAAAGAGATCATATATTGCTGTCTTGTTAGGGTTAGTCACTTGTTTCTTGCCTTTTGGATTGGGGAAGGCTATGGTTCCCGGTTTGCTGTTCTTTTGTGTGTATGTATGTCTATCTCTTTGCATTAAAGGATTATTTAGTCAAATCATCTCTATCTGGCTTGTTTTAGTTTTTATTGGATATGCGTTCTTAGAGATTCTTTGTAATTTATCTGTCGATTTTCTTTCTTTCCGCCCCTCCCCCTGCTGGGTTGCTGCCTCCTTTTTGGCACTAGATGCTGTCTTAAGCCCAGGTTTGCCTCAGTTCTGGTAAATGATCAGAGTGCTGCCTTTCCTGAATGGGGGATGTCCCAATAGCATGGGAAGGGTGTCTAGGGTGAGCTCCAGGATGAATTTTCTACAGTGTGGTGCTGCTGAATGTCCATTCTGATTTGGCATTACCTTTGGATGAGTTACAGAGCAGAGTTTCCAGGGCTGGAGATGGCAGTCCCTCCTCTCCCCTTTGTCACTAGCTTTCCTCAGAGATATTTTTTACTCCAGGCACTCTAGATGCTTCTCATGAGTTTGGCAGGGGCAGGTCTCCTGCCAGCAAACTTAGGATGACGGGGAAGCTACTTGTCCATCTTGATATCACTTTTTTCCAGTGTAGAAGCTGTCAGTCAGGGGAGATTTTCTGCGTGCTTGCCGCTAGAAGGACTCGGAGGAGGAACATCATGGATATGGAAGTCCAATTCTTTAACCATCTGCTCAAACTATTTTCATTTCCCTGTGGCCCTGGGAACTGTTTTCTTCTCCTATTTGAGATCTGAGAGATTGCTGGTAATAATCTTGGCACTGTATGTTTATATTTTTGGTTTTGGGAAAGAGAGCGAGTGAAGCCAGCTTGTTTCTACACTGCCATTTTGGAACTAGAAGTCCAGAAACATTCCTATTGAACAAGTATTCAGTGTGAAGAGACAGATGTGCATAAGTGACTTGTTCAGTATATATTTTTGTGCTGTTCAGATTTTGAGCCATTTAGTGTATCTGTTTCCAAAATAAATGCAAGTAATTTAAAATATATGCAATAACGTTGCCATTCCTTCCTAAATTATGAAAGGTATGGCGCATATCCAATTTGTGCAAAAAACCCATCATATTCTTTAATAAACTTGTATAATTTTGATGGAAAATGTAATTAATTATTAGCCAGTCAAAAGATAGGAGTTTTGCGGAGATACGGCTGATTTACAAATAAAGGTTTACTTTGGTAAAAAAAAAAAAAAAAAGAAACTTTGATTAACTAAACTCTTCTCTCATACCTTTTCACATTCAATCAGTAAACTGGTGCCATCAGTTTTAGCTCCTAATTAGTGCTAGCTAACTCTCCCATCCTATGTTTGCTCTGCCATTTCCTTTGTTCATGCCAAACAGTTTATCTTGTGGGCTCATTAGCAGTCTACACTCCAAGTCTCTCCAGTTCATCTCCTTCACTGACAATGAATTCTTCACCTAAACTACAGAAAGGATGATACGAAATTCCTGCTTTAAACTTTCAATAAACCTCATAGACTACAGGATTAAACCCCAAATCTTATCATACTATACAAGGTCTTCCTTTGCCCAACTCAAGTAGCCTCATTGCCCCTTATGCTGTGTCACCCAGATTATACTCAGATCAAACCAGACTTTGCACATGCTCCCAGAAGCACCATGACCTTTGACTGTTCAGAACCATTGTAATGTTTCCCCTACTTTAAATGATCCTTCTTCAGTCCTGGTCAGTGTCCTGAAAATAACATTTATTCTTTTGATTGAAATGTTTTTATTTTTTAATTGTAGAAATAAGATTATAAATCATCTAGAGATCAAAGTTTGTAAAATATGAACAGGACTATTGTGTTTTTTAGAAACCAATTATCCTCCAGAAATCTTTGTTTCCTTTTACTTCATAGAAAACAACAAATACACATGCAGGTAAAACTATCAAAAATACAGTTTTATTCATCTGTCTATTTTTATGTATTTATTCATTTTTGTATCTACTTTCTTCCGACAGACAGTTGCATTAACATGATTTACAAAAGTATATAACTGAATTATTTAATGTCATTATGATTCTAAAAAACACCTACTATTCTAAAGCATACAATAAAACATATTATTCTAAAGCAAATAAAGCAATCTGCGTGACTAGATGAACAGACAGAGAAGGATTAATTTCTTTTCCTTGGGTTATCATTCAAAAGGACATCTTTTTTAATTAAATAGTGTGACACAGTCAGATATTTCACAATAAATGGCAGTTTTGTACACTGCAGCTAACAGCCTTCTTTCTCAGAAATATGCCAGAGAAAGCAAACAACATTGGAACACTGGGTATATGGAGGAGTGTGTTGAAGGTAAGAAAATTTTAGGAAGAAGACCACGGAGGACCTTAAATATCCAGCTGGAGAGCTTAAAATATATTCTCTAGGTGCCATCAAATGCTTTTGAGTGATGTATTTAGAGTGTCATAAAGAGCTTATTGAATCTTGGACATGGAAAAGAATGGCTTGAATTGGGTAGAGCTGGCAGAAGAAAAACCCAAAATTAGAAAGACACTGAAATACATCAATATTAACAACAAAGATAAAGGTTATTACTGACCATAATTAAAATGGAATTGAATCTTAGCCACTGCCTTTGGGCAGGGTGGCTTAATAGAAATATAGAAAAAGCAAATAATGATCAGTCCAGGAGATCAAGAAAAATGGAAAGAATACAGTCATTTGGGTCAATTATAGTGGTCTCTCCAGCCCGGTTGTTACCATTAAGTAGGACTGTGGTTTTCAGTCATGGTTTACTCCTCCCAGAGCTGTGTGCATCAGTGTGACCTGGAGTCTGATATCCTCCATCTTTTAGGCTCTGTCTCAATGAAATATTTACATTTTATTTGTAGTACAGTGGCTGTCACATGAATCTTCAATTCGAAGCATTATCCTTTGTGATGCAGCTTTTATTCACTTTCAAGGCACATAAAGTCATGGCTGTTGATTGCATGACTTGAATGTGGAGGTAAATAGTAAATTTTTACCATCTTAACTATTATTCAAGAAAGAACTAATTGGATTCACTGAGTCGGATTCTGTAAATCTTTTTGCCACAATAACTACATTAGCACAGATAGCTTAACAAAGCTTAATATCACAATTTAGTGGATCTACTAGCTTCTTCACTACAAAAAGAACTTTGGTTTGAGTTTCAAATTTACACAAAATTTGTTGTGCTTTTTTAATATGGAAAAACAAAGTCACCGTCTAGTTGACAAAAATTATTTGCATCACATTTGTAAAATATATAAAAATGAAACATGTTGAGATTATCAAAGTAGTAAAAAAGATAGAAAATTATGCCTTCAGTGTTTGTCTTTGTTTTAAAGGACTATTGTACTATAACTTAAGTATGGATAGTCATCTTGTGGTCATGTCTAGGTTTCACATTTTCTATATTTATTCATCCATGGATAGGCAATTAGGTTGATTCTATATTTTGGCCACTGTGAGTACTGCAGCAATAAACATGGGAGTGCAGCCATCTCTTCGATATACTGATTGTCATTCTTTTGGATATATACCCAGCAGGAGGATTGTTGGTTCACATAGTAATTCTGTTTTTAGTTTTTGGAGGAAGCTCTATGTTATTTTCCACAGTGGCTGCATTAATTTACATTCTCATCAACAGTGTACGAATGTTCCCCTTTCTCTGCATCCTCACCAGCGTTTGTTATTTTCTGTCTTTTGGATAACAACCATTTTAACTAGGGTGAGATAATATTGCATTGTGTTTTTGATTTGCATTTCCATGACAATTAGTGAATATTATTCACTTGGATTTGTTAATATATCATACATAATAACACTGGTAGCACATTAAATTATAATGTTTATTATTTCATATTATGTTGTAAGTTTATAATCAAGTTGATTTAATTGCTAAACACTATCCATATACAAATAGAGTAAACACATTTTATTCAAAGTCCATGGAATGACTTGAAATTTTGATCTTGTTGATAGGGTTTTGCTCTGTGTTCCCACCCAAATCTCATCTCCAATTGTAATCCCCATAATCCCCACGTGTCCAGACCAGGACCTGGTGGAAGGTGATTAGATCATTGGGGTGGTTCCCCCATGCCGTTCTCATGATTGTGAGTGAGTTATCACGAGATCTGATGGTTTTATGTGTTTGACAGTTCCTCCTACACACTTTCTCTCTTGCCTGCTGCCATGTAAAATGTGGCTGCTCCTCTTCTGCCACAATTGTTAAGTGTCCTGAAGCCTTCCCAGGCATGCAGAACTATGAGTCAATTAAATCTCTTTTCTTTATAAATGACCCAGTCTTGGGTAGTATCTTTATAGCAGTGTGAAAATGAACCAATATACTTGTAATCCCCCCAAAAGACTTTCATTAAATCCACCCAAGTAGAAAGTTTCTGTGAAGAACTGCAATAAAACAGAAAATAAAAAAGGACAAAATTTCAGTCAATAAAACTGCAATGAATTAATTGTTAAACTTATATAGTAGTTATTGGATGATGTGCGTAGTCAAACTTCAATTATATGGTATTTTAAAAATGCTGACAATGTGACGTATGGCAGAACCATACTTATGGTCATTTTTTCCTGTCATAAATTCTTGAGTTATATGAAAAATAAAAATCAGTGCGAGTAAGTTTTGTAAGCCTAAGGAAATTGTGCAAATTCTAATGAGTGAATTAGAAAACATTTTTTTTAAAAGAACAGTAGAACTAATATACAGGAGCTAGTTCTTTGAGGAAAAATAAAAAATAAATATAGGTCTAATAAATAAAACAGAAACATTTAATGGTCAAAATTACAAATGAGAAGAGTTTAACAGATTTCAAATTTTTAATTAGAATAAAATATTATTTATAATGCTATACTAAAGAACTTAAAAATTCCAAATGGATGTTTCTGTGATTGATTCAACAGAGAGTAGAAAACCTGAATAGCTTAATAATAATGGACAAAGAAACTTAAAACCTCTCCATGTGTCAAACACTTTTTTCTAAAATATGCTAAGGGGTCAAATGACTTACAGATACGTTCTTTCAGATTTTGAAGAAGCTCCTAGTTTCCATAGCATATAAATTCTTTCAAAGCATATAAAAAGATGGAGTGCTTCACAAATCATTTTACAAAGGTTGTATAATTGAGACAGTAAATCTTGACGATGATCTCATAGCACTTGATCTTGGCCATAAAATTAAATGTAAATTAAATTACAAAATTAAACCTGCAAAACAACCTCTCGTTATAAGTACAAAACTGGAATACTAACAAAAGAATGGGATTTGAGGAAAGGGGGTTGTTAGAAGAAGGATATGACACTAAGATTAATGTGGGGAACGGAAGTGGAAAAATGGCCATACGTAATTATGAATTTTAAAGAAGAGAAGTAAGACAGACATTTTCTTTCATGGAAATAGACATACCCTGGCAAAAGAAGTTAACCTGGGGTTGAATCTGGGCTTCACCAACAAGCTTTTCATCATCTGGCTGGTCTCTTAACATGTCTTTCTCTCATTTCATCTTTCAAAGGAGAATAAAAAACACCTCAAATGTGCCTTGTGTAAATTGAATCATATAAAAGATATAAAGCTTTTTATATGACCCCCGGTGTACAGTAAGTGCTTGTGTTAGCAGCTTTTATAATTAATGTAAGTGGCATTAATCTCAGGAATCAAATTGATATAACATTGGCACAAGAATCAAAAGACCAATCATGAATCAGGAAACTAAGAAATAGGAATTATTTGAAATTATTTCATTTATTATGGATACATTAGCAGAAATTAATTAAGAAAAATGAGGATTATTTAAAAACGGCTCTGTGATAATGTCTAGCTGATTGTCCCATCATCATTATTGAATAGTTTGTCTTCATGGAATATAAGTCTCACAGTGCAGGCATGATTCAAGGCAAGCTAAACACTTCTAACTTTTCTCATTTTTCTCATCCAAGTTCTTAACACTAGTGTCAGGTTTAACAATTTACTGCAATGACTCACGGAACTCAGAAAAGCACTTTACTTACTATTACCACTTTAGGATAAAGGATGTAACTCAGAAACACCAAGTGGAAGAGATGAACCCGGCAAGGCATTTTATTTTATTCTCTCTGCATAATTTGTATTTTTTTATTTTTGCCATTAATATTTTTCTTGAAAAAAATAAAAAATCAATTTTTACAAATAATAAAGTTTCTCTAGATATTGTCCTCAATAGATATTTTGAAATGAGTTTTCAGTAGAATAAAATTCATCATATGCTAAATATTTTTATATTTAATTAAGTGTATGTATTCTTAAGAAGAGATCTATAACTTTTGGCTGATTCTCATAAAGGTTAAGACCTATGAAAGATTAAAACTACATTTCTGTAATTGTGATGTCGAAGATCTTTAGAAAGATTTCTCGGCCAGGCGCGGTGGCTCACGCCGGTAATCCCAAGCCCTTTGGAAGGCTGAGGAGGGCGGATCACCTGAGGTCGAGATTTTGAGATCAGCTTGACCAACATGGAGAAACCCCATCTCTACTAAAAAATATATATATATACACACACACACACACACACACACACACAAAATTAGCCAGGCGTAGTGGTGCATACCTGTAATCCCAGCTACTAGGGAGGCTGAGGCAGGAGAATCACTTGAACCCCGGAGGCGGAGGTTGCGGTGAACCCAGATCACGCCATTACATGAAACTCTGTCTCAAAAAAAAAAACTCTAACAAATAGAAAACAGTAAAACAAACAAAAAAAAATTCAAGTTAGAAAATTATCAACATTTTATTCACTATCATATGCATAAAGAATCACTATCATATGCATATTTAAATATGAATTTGATGAAACTTCCATTTTGTGGGGCTTCTCCGGAAATTCCTTAATCACAACTGATAATACAGATAATATATTTCAATTGTGCTTTTTCTAAACCACATGGCTTTCTGATTGTCAAGCTTTCCTTTTATTTAAAAATACCTAGATGTTTGCCAGTATCTTAAATCTACATGTTTAATATCTTTAAAAAAAACCGACAGCATTGAAAGTGTTTTAGAGTTCAAACTCTTCGTGATTAATCCTCACAACCACAGTGTCCAAAAAATATGCATGACAATGTATATGAAGAGTTCTGGCTAATTCTCCTTAAACGTTGCTGTCATGCCACTCGGTTTCATTTCTTCCAGTGGTGCTACTTTAATCCAGTATTTTACTTAAACTAAATCAAATTTTTGGCAGAGAACGTTTTTTAATCCTTTTTAAATTGGTTCTAAAAAGATTGAATTTCACTGGTACATCAATGAAATGAAAAATCATTTTTATTAACATAATCTTCGGTATACTCTGAAACATCTGATATGAATTTCATGAGCAGTCGTCTTATTATTCAGTTGAGAACGTGGTTACAATCACCAGATTTTGTAACATTGAGATCGTTATTATTGTATTGATTGACTTCTGAATTTTCATACATGTGTAAGACTCAATTGTGAACTATAAAATAGACTTACCTAGCTTGATCTCTGATTTCTAACTTCAGAAAACTCATAGATGTATAATTATAGATATAGTAATTTTATCATGCTCTCTACACTGACAATATCATTTTCTAAGTTATAAAAATATATTTAATAATGAATTTCACATGTATTCCCTATTCTTCAACCTGTTTCAGTGAGCTGTAATTTTTTTATTCAGTTTTATCACAAATTCACCATTCTGTCTAAAATTTGAATGACTTCAATACATATCACATTTTCTTAATTTTCTACTACCAGAAGCACCTTCTCTACCACAGAATTTTAATTTATCATGTAACTTTTTTCTTGTTAGAAAAATTAGCACTCCTGTTACAGTAGGTAGGTAGGTAGTCAGAAATGAGCAGAGAAGAAGCCCCCTCCACCCCCACCCCCAGCAGGAATCGTCAGGCGATTGCTAAACTGCCTCTCTAAAATAATGATTGGTCACAGCTGGCGCCAGAGAAAGGCAGTCTCCTAGTAGATAGAAAAACCTCAAACTGGTGATCAGCAGCTTCCCAATAAGATCTCAGGAGTTGGGCAAGTGGGCTCAAGCATGCGTAGTAGGAGGCAAAATGGCTGCGTTTAACCAGTATATGACTACCTAGGAACACTGGCCTAGCAAGGGAAGACTGCCTCAAGCGCACATGCGTACAACTCCAGTAAACATACTGTGCATGCTGCACCCCCCAAGAACTAACAGGCAGGCCACTGTGCATATGGACAGGCCACCCGAGGGAAGAATCAGGGGAGAAGTAATGCAAGACCCCGGAAGGATGCCAACAGGTAAAATCCTAAGTCAAAAGTTAAACCATGCCCTTGATCTCTCAAGTTGCCTGCTTGATCCTCTTCCAAGGATACATTTCTTCCTTTTATTCCTTCTTTAAAACTTTTTAATAAACTTTCACTCCTGCTCAAAAACTTGTCTCAGTCTCTTACTCTGCCTTATGCCCCTCGGGCAAATTCTTTCTTCTGAGGAGGTGAGAATTGAGCTTGCCGCAGACCCTTACAGATTTGCCGCCAGTAACCTTACTAATAGAATTCTACCTCCTTTCTAATCTTGTATCCAACTTTTATAAGTCTATACAACAGGACTATTTAAAACGTCACAATTTAACTACATCTTCTTGTACTTTAAACCTAAATTTTAGTTACATGCTTCATCATATCTAATAAATTTCATAAAGCGAAGAGTCCCAAATTAATGCTGTCCTGTATGTATCATCTTGTATTCGTAGATTGGCCCCTGATGAAAATTCACTTGTGCAATGCTACAATCGCAATTGATATCATCAATTGACTCAATTGGTGAAATCTTACAAATATTTGCAAATAATCCTAATATTTGTTTTGGTAACAATTTTAAATTATTACTGTCACTAACATATGAGTTATAATAAAATACAGATTTAATATTAAACTGTTAAAAACCAGTAAAAAAACATATGCAGCACTTGTATAGAACTGTGCTTATTGATATATGGTAGGATATTCATCTGGTAGATGTGGTACTTTTAAGGTAACCTGATCACTATGCATACAAATGCCATCGCTTACTTCACTGATAATTTTGTCACTATTTTCTATGTTGAATTTTGATTTAAAATTTATTGATAATGTTCAATGAAAATTTGTAATTTTTAAACAATAACTGAATAGGACAATGATTTATTTCGTATCTATTGATATACTTTTAAAAGCTTTATTACTTTTAATACAACAGCAAATAAAAGGTTTTACCTTCTGGGAAATTGGGAAGAATTATAAAATATTCCATTGTACCTTGCTACTCAAAAGTGGTCCACAGAACAGCAACATTAGCATCCCCTAGAAGGGCAAGAGAAATGCAGGTTCCCAGGCCCCTCCCCAGCCCTACTGAATCCAAACTGGCATTTTAAGAAGATAAGAGTCCCAGGTGATTCATATGTGTATTTAAGTATAATAGGGTCCCCAAAATAAATTATGAATTATCAAAATATATCTTTTGACTTTCACAAAAATAGTATTTTCAAAAGAGTTGCTTGTGTTAGAAATAAAATGTGCACCTTAATAAACTCAGACTACATTTTACATATCTATATTATCCTCAAGTGGATGGGTTCAGAATTTAAGTCAACATATCAAATAACGCAAATCTTTTTATTTGACATCTTCATGCAGATTCTTACAGAAGGATTGAGTTACTGTAACTGAAGACATGAAAACTAACCAGCAGAAAGTGCTCTGAGGTTATGTTTGGTTGGAAGTGAACCCAGATGGCTCTGCGAGTCTCCAGCAGTTTGTATGCTTAGGTGTGGCTAACTCCTCCAAGCCGTGGGCAATGCGGTACCTCCAATCTCTGGACAACAATAGCAGAGAACTATCTTAGGCCCTTAAATAACTGCCAGGTAAGACCTGCACTAAATATGTATGCAGTACAGGGCAGGAAGGTAGGAGAAGGTGAACCAAAATTACAAAATGAAGGATCTAGGATAAATTTCTGAAAACAAGACTGAAGTTGTGCGACAGTAGGAGATACGAAATAAGGAAACATCGGTCCTTTTCTCAGGGTAATTAAGAATAAGATTATGCTTTAATTTGCATCAATATATTAAGTTCTTCCTTCAGGTTTGTATTATGCACCCTCCTCTGCATTATACTTACAGTATATTTGCATGTTGATAATTTATAGGGGATAACAGAAAGTTGCTTCCCAGTAGACTAATTTTATCTCAGTGACAGTATCCAATGTTTAAAAAATGATAGTACAACCAATTCAATGTTTACCTAATGTAAAAATATTTTAAACCTAAAAGGCAGGTTTTATTTACGTTACAATATCTGAAAATGCCTCCCAAATCCCTATGAGTTTCTGAGATCTCCACTTTGTCAACCATGAGCTAGAATTGGCTGGTGATTTGGCAATGGCAGCTGTAGGAAAACTTATAGCAAATAAATAGACCTGATTTTTACATGTTGGATTCTCCTCAGATCTCACCTCTAACTCACAGCTCGTTGATAATTAATAATCATTTTTTCAATGTAAAAAAAGTAAACAGACCAATTACTTCATAATTAGACAATTTTAATAAGTGAAAGAGACTGATAAATAAATCTGTATTTCTATAAAAATCACTACTGCATTCAAAGTTTTTGTTGATATTGCACACTGTTATGCACTAAATGTTTGTGTCTCCCCCAAATTCACATGTTGAAGCTCTGACCCCCAGTGCGATGGTAATTGGAGATGGAGTTTTAGAGATGAGGTCTTAAGAATGGGACCTTAATCAGATGAGATTGGTGTCATTATAAAAAGAAGAGACATAAGAGTGTTCTCTTTCTTCCTCTCTCCCTCCCCGCTCCTTCCTCCCTTTTGCCCTTCCTCTCTCCCTCCCCCTCTCTCTGCAAGTACCCACCAAGAAGAGATTATGTGAGTGAGACACAGTGAGACAGTGAAGTAGCAGCAGCCTATAAGCCAGGAGGAGAGACCTTAGAATGAAACCAACCCTCCCAGCACCTTGATCTTGGACCTCCCCACCTCCATAATTGTGGGAAATAAATTTCTGTGTTTTATGTCACTGAGTCTATGGCATTTTGTAATAGGAGTTCATACATACTTCAAATAATTTCTGTTCCAAGTTATTCGATAGTAGGCATAGACAAAGGAAAAGTTCAATTTGACTATTACATAAGATTTCAATTATAATAATTACTTAAAGGCAAAGATGAAAAACCTGACCTAGAAAGGCAACATATTAGATGTCAGAGAAATATGGAATGCTTCCTTTCTTGCTTTATTGAATCAAATAAATCTAAAATATATTTAAAAATTAGTAATGACAAACCATGCCCTGATTTTTGAAAACAGGCATTGTAAAAGCAGTATTGTGTAGAACTTAATAAACATATCAAAAAAGTTAAATGCATACACAATACATATTGTTTTCACATAAAATTCTAACGTCGGCCCGAAATTACTGGTAAGAATAAAGAAAAAAGTGCATAGATTAAAAACCAGAGACATATAATGAAGATTATTAGATATAATGGGGCTATGTAACTGAGAATAAAAGCCCCAAATCGCTCCTGACACTTGAATCTAAGAATCCTTAAGGTAGTGTACTAGGAAAATCTTGTTTAAAAGTATCTGTACATAACTAACAATTCCATGTTACAAATAGAATCTTAGAACAAATCTGTGTATGTGAGTGTTTTCTTCAAGGCGTAAATAAAACAATATATTCTGAAAGTTACATTTTATACACAGATATAAAATTGTTTTTCTCATATAATTTGTATTTGTGCTGAGATTCCAGGAAGATGTTTTCTAATGTATCTGTAGAATGCTATGAAAATCATCCAGAACAAAAAGGTTATATCTGATTAAAATCCATGTGAGCCAGAATTTGTGTTTGTTTTCATCGTTCTTGTATTCCTTGTGCTGAGAACATAGCAGGAACTCAATAAATGGCACACAGCAGGGACTTAATAAATATGGAATGAGTGAATTAATTGACAGGAATCAGAATATGTTACCCTATAATATGATGCCTTGGCATATTGTATACTTAACCTAAGCTAAAGGAATTTGAGTAACAGCAGGTTCAGGAAGCGCTCTCTGACCTCCCCCTTCCTAAGACCCTCTTGTGAGAGATGCCTTTCTTATAGCCAAAAGAAACATCCTTATGTCCAAAACAGGGATGCCAAGAGGAAGCTGAATGAACAGATCTTGTTAAGTTTCCCCCAGTTTTCTACCCTTAGCTCATACATCTTTGTCCTATCACATTTTTCCATGATCTTCCATTCTTCATCAAACTCAGTATAAAAACACTCAGGTTTAATTATTTCTTCAAGTCTTCATTTCTTTACAACTGACATGAAGTAAATTAGTATATTTTTCTCTTGTTCATAGGTCTTTCATCAATCTAATTTAGAGGTTCCCAGCAAATGAATCTAAGGTGGGTAAGAGATTTTTTTCTTCTCTAGATAATGTATGTGTTGGCCAGGGTTCCCTAAAGAGACAGAGCTAATAGGATAGATGTATGTATGAAGGGGAGTTCTTGAAGGAGTATTGACTCACACCATCACAAGGTAAAGTCCCACAATAGGCCACCTGCAAGCTGAGGAACAGGGAAGCCAATCCGAGTCCCAAAACCTCAAAAGCCGGGTAGCTGACAGTGAAGCTTTCAGTCTGTGGCCAAAGGCCCCGAGAGCTCCTGGCAAATCACTGGTGAAAGTTTAGTCCAAAAGCTGAAGAACCTGGAGTCCAACGTTCGAGGGCGGGAAGCATCCAGCACGGGAGAAAGATGAAGACAAGAAGACTCAGCCAGTCAAGTCTTTCCATGTTCTTCTGCCTGCTTTATTCTAGCCCCAGCTACAGCTGGTGCCCACCCAGATTGAGCGTGGGTTTGCCTCTCCCAGTCCACTGACTCAAATGTTAATCTCCTTTGGCAACACCCTCACAGACACACCCAGGAACAGTACTTTGCATCCTTCAATCCAATCAAGTTGACATTCAATGTTAACCATCACAATGAGTGAACACTTTCGTAAATTGTAAGGTTATCGTCATTAAAACTACTCTTGTGATGTTTAACCATATTAATTATAAGTACTTATAAATAATAGAAAAAGAGATTAAGTAGATGTTTAATGTTATTGTTTAATATATTTGATAGTTAATGAAGAATGAAATTTCCGTGTAGGGTTTCACACATATCACTATCTTCAACTTCTTCTTTTGCTTGTATTCTAGTTTCTAGTTACCTCACCCATTAGGATGAAAGCTCTGTAAGAGCAATGGCTTTGTTTTATAAACCCCTGTACTAATGGTGCTGAAAACAGTGCTTGTCAAATAGCAAGTGCTCAGAAACTGTTTGCTAAGTGAAAGAATAAATGTAAAGCACAGGTTCTCAAGTCAGTTTAGATGGTGAGGCATCTAGAAATTATGTTTGATGTACTTAAAAGAATACTGTAACAGGCAGGGCATGGTGGCTCACACCTGTAATCCCAATACTTTGGAAAGCTGGGGAAGGAGGATTGCTTGAAGGCAGGTGTTTGAGACCAGCCTGGGAAACAAACTGATATGGTTTAGCTGTGTCCCCACCCAAATCTCAACTTGAATTGTATCTCCCAGAATTCCCACATGTTGTGGGAGGGACTCAGGAGGAGGTAACTGAACCATGGAGTCCGGTCTTTCCTGTGCTATTCTTGTGATAGTGAATAAGCCTCATGAGATCTGATGGGTTTATCAGAGGTTTCCACTTTTGATTCTTCCTCATTTTCTCTTGCCACTGCCACATAAGAAGTGCCTTTCACCTCCCGCCGTAATTCTGAGGCCTCCCCAAACATGCAGAACTGTTAAGTCCAATTAAACCTCTTTTTCTTCCCAGTCTCAGGTATGTCTTTACCGGAAGCATGAAAACAGACTAACACACAAAGCAAGACCCCATTTCTACCAAAAATTTTTTTTAAAAGTTTAACCAGGCATGGCTGTGCACAACTGTAGTCCCAGATACTCAGGAGGCAGAAGCAGGAGGATCACTTGAGTTTGAGGCTGCAGTGAGCTATGATTGTGCCACTGTACTCCAGGCTGCATGACAGAGTACAGAGTGAAATTCTATCTTTTAAAAGAAAAAATATAGATAGAGAGAGTAAAATGTCCAAATATTAAGCTTAAAAGTATTAAGCTTGTAATGGATAAAAATCATGCAATACTATCTGTAGTTGTAAATTATAGAATAATGTATGTTAATTTTTTCATTTCCACTTTTAACTCTCCCACTCAAAATTTCAAATATGATAAAATGTGGAGTATCTACCAAGTGTCTTGAACATAATATTTGTACTTTAAATATTAATAGGTTTAGATTATAATTGCAAGTCATTTAAACTCAGAGCACCAGCATTGCTTATGTGAAATGGATTTGCTGTGCTAATACATGTCCCTTTTCTGTCTGTGCAATGTTAGGGTCAATAAAAATAGATTTTTTTTTTTTTTTTTTTTTTTTTTTTTGAGACAGAGTCTCGCTCTGTCGCCCAGGCTGGAGTGCAGTGGCCGGATCTCAGCTCACTGCAAGCTCCGCCTCCTGGGTTTACGCCATTCTCCTGCCTCAGCCTCCCGAGTAGCTGGGACTACAGGCGCCCGCCACCTCACCCGGCTAGTTTTTTATATTTTTTAGTAGACAGGGTTTCACCGTGTTAGCCAGGATGGTCTTGATCTCCTGACCTCGTGATCCGCCCGTCTCGGCCTCCCAAAGTGCTGGGATTATAGGCTTGAGCCACCGCGCCCGGCCAATAAAAATAGATTTTAAAAATACCAGCAGGTTATTAAAGGTGACACAAGTCCTTTCATTAAAATAATGCTATTATTACCATCTGAATGCTAACATCAACTTCTAGAATTTGAAGGCCAATTTCTGTAGAATCTCTGTACTTTTGTCTTAGTCTGTTTGGTTGCTATAACAGAGTACCATAAACTGCATGACTTATAAACAACATAAATTTATTTCTTATAGTTCTGAAGGCTGGAAATGTAACCACCCAATGGGTTTACCTTGCCTGCTGCCCAGACAATGCTGATTTATCAAGATAGAGGAATTGCAATAGAGAAAGAGTAATTCACACACAGCAGGCTGTGCGGAAGATCCAAGTTTTATTATTACTCAAATCAGTCTCCCTGAGCATTCAGGGATCAGAGTTTTTCAGGACAATTTTGTGGGTAGGGGAATACCAGTGTGTCAAGAGTGCTGACTGGCTGGGTCAGGGACGAAATCATAGGGAATTAAAGCTGTCTTCTTGTGCTTAGTCAGTTCCTGGGTGGGGCCACAGATCAGATGAGCCAGTTTATCTATCTGGGTAATGCCGGCTGATCCATCAAGTGCAGGGTCTGCAAAATATTTCAAGCACTGATCTTAGGAGCAGTTTAGGGAGGGTCAGAGTCTTGTAACCTCCAGCTGCATGACCCTTAAACTGTAATTTCTAATCTTGTGCCTAATTTGTCAGTCCTACAACGGCAGTCTAGTCTCCAGGCAAGAAGGAGGTTTGTTTTGGGAAAGAGCTGTTACCATCTTTGTTTTAAACTACTAAGTTCCTCCAAAGTTAATTCAGCCTATGCCAAGAAATGAACAAGGACAACTTGGAGGTTAGAAGCAAGATGGAGTTGGTTAAGTCAGACCTCTTTCACTGTATCAGTTACAATTTTGCAATAGCGGTTTCAGAGAGAACAAGATCAAGGCACGGGCACTGGCAAATTTGGGGTCTGGTGAGGACATGCTTCCTAGTTCACAGATGGTAGTTTTCTCACTGTGTCCTCACATGGTGGAAGGGACAAGGGAGCTTTCAGGGATATCTTTCATAAGGCAAATAATCCCACTCATGAAGACTCCAATCTCATGATAAAATCACCTCCCAAATGCTCTGCCTCCTAGTACCATGATATTGGGTGGTAGGATTTCAACATAAGAATTTAGTGGGGACACAAATATTCAGTCTATAGCAACTGTAATTCCAAACGCCATAACATCATAGCATATTTCAGCAAGAACCTAAATTGATAAGAATTGCAAAGAAAAGATAAAGTAATATTAGATAGGTAGCTATTCTTGAAAAAGTTTAATATTCAATAAGGATAACTATGTAGGTATTCAAGTTACCTGAGTATTCTATTTCTACATATTAGCCTAGGAAATAGGGAAATTAGTTGGCCAAATAATTACTGGGCAAATAAATACATTAGGGAAAAAATCCACATCAACAATACTTTGAGAAACGAGGTAGGGGCATCACTTTAACATTGCTTAAGGTTTGCCATAAATTTTGTAGTGAAAGGAACATATACTCAACTGCCTCAAACACACTATTTCTAGAATGCTTGGCCTCTTTCGACAACAACATCTTCATCTCTAAAATTACTCCTGAAGCTAGCTAAGGGCATCAGAGTGTGAGCTCCTTGGAGGCAAGGATAGCATCTTGGTTTTCATTGTAACTGAGACACAATACTTAGTAAATGTCTGTAGAGCAAATATGACTGTGCTGAATGTGCCAGCCATATATAATTATTTGAAATACACTGCACTATTGTTTGTCATAAACCACTGAAATATCCAGTAATTATTCTGTCCATCCAAAACCTATCTCGAGGCTGCCTATTGCATCCAGGAGAGTCAGAAAATCCATTGTCAGTTCATATTAGAAAAACTGCTAGAAATGTTCAATTCAATTCACTAAAGATTTGTTAGTCTCCTGCTATGTGTCTTTTTATTATACTAGATGCTATAAGAAAATAAAAGACATCAATGTCATGATCCTTGCTTAGAAGGGACTTGTCTATTTCTATCCCTGTATATATGTGCCACTGTAACTATTTTCCAAAGAAACATATCCCTCAATCTTTCACAGTAAGTCGCAGTAGCATTTTTATTAGGAAACTCAAGTAATAAAAAGGGCAGTTCTCATAAATGCTAAATCTGAACAAACAAACAAGGTGCTATAAAGGAACTAGGGGAGTCATAATACTAGGTGAGCCAAGGAAGAAAGAATGCTACAAGTTAAGTAGCGCTGTAACTAAAACAATAGCTGAGAATGAAACTCTCACAGGGAAATGCAATAAAAAGACAAACACTGCCTGAGAAAAATATCATCTGTATCTTATGGGTAGTGGGCTCCATTTTTTCTTTTCTTCTAATCTTTTAATGTTAATTTAGAAGACACCGAATAAAAAAAGATAAAGATAGACATTTTGAAGACATGAGGTGTTACTTGTGACTGGTCAACCAGAAGGGTACACTATAAACAGGATAAAAGGAAATACATTGGTGAAGCCAAGACATCTGCTCCCAATCCTAATTTCATTGAACAGTTTGATTAAAGGGAAAGAAAATTCATTTAAATTAATGGCTAGTATTTGCATTTTAATGGAACTTTTTGGAAGATGTAGTCACCAAATATTTCAGCTATTTCCTCAGGGAAGGCAATCGGATTTCAATTCATTTCAGAATTCTAAAGCAAGTAAAAATATGATCCCATTCTCATAAGACCAAGCAAAGCAAATCTTTTGAATGTCTTCAGACAAATCAATTCAATGGCAAATCAATAAATATTTTAAAAAGAGAATATCCTTGACTCCTCAATTATTTTACCGTAATCCAGAGAGAGAAATTGGACCCAGATTTACAAGCAAATCAGGAAGTCTGAATATCTTTCACTGAAACTAGACCACATCCAAGTGATAACTGACTGGCAAGTTTTGATCTCCATCTTCTAAACCCTATCCAGCGAAGCTGGATAAGCTGATGGATTCAGCTGACTTGTAATAAGCTATTGGTGCTCTGTAGTTGTCAATGTGTCAGTTTACTTTTTTATTTGTAGGAATGCCCATGACAAAAAAGCATTTTTGTTGTTTCTACAGCTTCACATTTGCTGCATTGCAGAAATAGGACAAGTTTTAAGAAGCATGTTATCCTGAGTGGTAAGCTATTTCTCTTGCATATGAATGGCTACCTAACATTAATATTTCCTAACTAGTAATTTTTGTAAAATGAAATAATAATAATAAATTTTTATAGGAAGTCATGTATTTCAAAAACATGTTATGTGTTCTTACAACTTTTTTTCTGTGTTTTTTACACAGAAGATGAGAAACAAAAGGAAGAAATGTATTTATCTCTTTTCCACTAATTGTGCAAATTGCTCACAGATGCCAAATAATCCTTCATGTTTTTCTCAGTGAGTCAGGTCCTGGGCTCGTGGAAACTGTGATAAACAGAGAATAGATTTACATATAAGATAGCTTATTACATCAAAGTGAACATGCTTTCAGTATTAATAAATTAAAAAAATCTGCATTTCCATTGGTAGTTTCTACCTCGTCAATATCTTTTTCCCCTTAAAAAACTTTTTTAATTTTTTATTATACTTTAAGTTCTAGGGTATATGTGCACAATGTGCAGGTTTGTTACATATGTATACAAGTGCCATGTTGGTGTGCTGCACCCATTAACTCGTCATTTACATTAGGTATCTCTCCTAATGCTATCCCTCCTCCCTCCCCCCGCCCCATGACAGGCCCCAGTGTGTGATGTTCCCCTTCCTGTGTCCAAGTGTTCTCATTGTTCAGTTCCCACCTATGAGTGAGAGCATGTGGTGTTGCTTTTCTGTTCTTGCGATAGTTTGCTGAGAATGATGGTTTCCAGCTGCATCCATGTCTCTATAAAGGACATGAACTCATCCTTTTTTATGGCTGCATAGTATTCCATGGTGTATATGTGCCACATTTTCTTTATCCAGTCTATCATTGATGGGCATTTGGGTTGGTTCCAAGTCTTTGCTGTTGTGAATAGTGCTGCAATAAACATACGTGTGCATGTGTCTTTATAGAAGCATGATTTGTAATCCTTTGGGTATATACCCAGTAATGGGATGGCTGGGTCAAATGATATTTCTAGTTCTAAATCCTTGAGGAATCACCACACTGTCTTTCACAATGGGTGAACTAGATTACAGTCCCACCAACCATGTAAAAGTGTTCCTATTTCTCCACATCCTCTCGAGCACCTGTTGTTTCCTGACTTTTTAATGATTGCCATTCTAACTGGTGTGAGATGGTATCTCATTGTGGTTTTGATTTGCATTTCTCTGATGGCCAGTGATGATGAGCATTTTTTCATGTGTCTGTTGGCTGCGTAAATGTCTTCTTTTGAGAAGTCTGTTCATATCCTTCATCCGCTTTTTGATGGGGTTGTTTGTTTTTTTCTTGTAAATTTGTTTGAGTTCTTTGTAGGTTCTGAATATTAGCCCTTTGTCAGATGAGTAGATTGCAAAAATTTTCTCCCATTTTGTAGGTTGCCTGTTCACTCTGATGGTAGTTTCTTTTGCTGTGCAGAAGCTCTTTAGTTTAATGAGATCCCATTTGTCAATTTTGGCTTTTGTTGCCATTGCTTTTGGTGTTTTAGACATGAAGTCCTTGCCCATGCCTATGTCATGAATGGTATTGTCTAGGTTTTCTTCTAGGGTTTCTGTGGTTTCAAATCTAACATTTAAGTCTGTAATCCATCTTGAATTAATTTTCGTATAAAGTGTAAGGAAGGAATCCATTTTCAGCTTTCTACTTATGGCTAGCTAGTTTTCCTAGCACCATTTATTAAATAGGGGATCCTTTCCCCATTTCTTGTTTTTGTCAGGTTTGTCAAAGATCAGATGGTTGTAGATGTGTGGCATTATTTCTGAGGGCTCTGTTTTGTTCCACTGGTCTATATCTCTGTTTTGGTACCAGTACCATGCTGTTTTGGTCACTTTAGCCTTGTAGGATAGTTTGAAGTCACGTAGTGTGATGCCTCCAGCTTTGTTCTTTTGGCTTAGGATTGTCTTGGCAATGAGGGCTATTTTTTGGTTCCATATGAACTTTAAAGTAGTTTTTTCCAATTCTGTGAAGAAAGACATTGGTAGCTTAATGGGGATGGCATTAAATATATAAATAACTTTGGGCAGTATGGCCATTTTCACAATATTGATTCTTCCTATCTATGAGCATGGTATGTTCTTCCATTTGTTTGTGTCCTCTTTTATTTCATTGAGCAGTGGTTTGTAGTTCACCTTGAAGAGGTCCTTCACATCCCTTGTAAGTTGGATTCCTAGGTATTTTATTCTATTTGAAGCAATTGTGAGTGGGAGTTCACTCATGATTTGGCTCTCTGTTTGTCTATTATTGGTGTATAAGAATGCTTGTGAGTTTTGCACATTGATTTTGTATCCTGAGACTTTGCTGAAGTTGCTTATCAGCCTTAGGAGATTTTGGGCTGAGACGATGGGGTTTTCTAAATATACAATTATGTCGTCTGCAAACAGGGACAATTTGACTTCCTCTTTTATTATTTGAATACCTTTTATTCCTTTTCTTGCCTGATTGCCCTAGCCAGAACTTCCAACACTATGTTGAATAGAAGTGTCTTGTGCCAGTTTTCAAAGGGAATGCTTCCCGTTTTTGCCCATTCAGTATGATATTGACTGTGGGTTTGTCATAAATAGCTTTTATTATTTTGAGATACGTTCCATCAATACCGAATTTATTGAGAGTTTTTAGCATGAAGGGCTGTTGAATTTTGTCAAAGGCTTTTTCTGCATCTATTGAGATAATCATGTGGTTTTTGTCTTTGGTTCTGTTTATATGCTGGATTACATTTATTGATTTGTGTATGTTGAACCAGTCTTGCATCCCAGGGATGGAGCCCACTTGATCATTTTGGATAAGCTTTTTGATGTGCTGCTGGATTCGGATTGCCAGTATTCTATTGAGGATTTTTGCATCGATGTTCATCAGGGATATTGATCTAAAATTTTCCTTTTTTTTTTTGTTGTGTCTCTGCCAGGTTTTGGTATCAGGATGATGTTGGCCTCATAAAATGAGTTAGGGAGGATTCTCTCTTTTCGTATTGATTGGAATAGTTTCAGAAGGAATGGTACCAGCTCCTGCTTGTACCTCTGGTAGAATTCAGCTGTGAATATGTCTGGTCCTGGACTTTTTTTGGTTGGTAGGCTATTAATTATTGCCTCAATTTCAGAGCCTGTTATTGGTCTATTCAGGGATTCAACTTCTTGGTTTAGTCTTGGGAGAGTGTATGTGTCTAGGAATTTATCCATGTCTTCTAGGTTTTCTAGTTTATTTGCATAGAGGTGTTTATAGTATTCTCTGATGGTAGTTTGTATTTCTGTGGGGTCAGTGGTGATATCCCCTTGATCATTTTTTATTGCGTCTATTTGATTCTTCTCTCTTTTCTTCTTTCTTAGTCTTGCTAGCGGTCTATCAATTTTGTTGATCTTTTCAAAAAACCAGCTCCTGGATTCATTGATTTATTTAATGGTTTTTGTGTCTCTGTCTCCTTCAGTTCTGCTCTGATCTTAGTTATTTCTTGCCTTCTGCTAGCTTTTGAATGTGTTTGCTCTTGCTTCTCTAGTTCTTTTAATTGTGATGCTAGGATGTCAATTTTAGATCTTTCCTGCTTTCTCTTGTGGGCATTTAGTGCTATAAATTTCCCTCTACACACTGCTTTTAATGTGTCCCAGCAATTCCGGTATGTTGTATCTTTGTTCTCATTGGTTTCAAAGAACATCTTTATTTCTGTCTTCATTTCGTTATGTACCCAGTAGTCATTCAGGAGCAGGTTATTCAGTTTCTATGTAGTTGAGCAGTTTTGAGTGAGTTTCTTAATCCTGAGTTCTACTTTGATTGCACTGTGGTCTGAAAGACAGTTTGTTATAATTTCTGTTCTTTAACGTTTGATGTGAAGTGCTTTACTTCCAACTATGTGGTCAATTTTGGAATAAGTGCGATGTGGTGCTGAGAAGAATGTATATTTTGTTCATTTGGGGTAGAGAGTTCTCTAGATGTGTATTAGGTCTGCTTGGTGCAGAGGTGAGTTCAAGTCCTGTATATCCTTGTTAACTTTTGTCTAATGTTGACAGTGGGATGTTAAAGTCTCCCATTATTGTTGTCTGGGAGTCTAAGTCTCTTTTTAAGTCTCTAAGGACTTGCTTTCTGAATCTGGGTGCTCCTATATTGGGTGCATGTATATTTAGGATAGTTAGCTCTTCTTGTTGAATTGATCCCTTTACCATTATGTGATGCCCTTCTTTGTCTCTTTTGATCTTCATTGGTTTAAAGTCTGTTTTATCAGAGACTAGGATTGCAACCCTTGCCTTTTTTTTGTTTTCCGTTTGCTTGGTAGATCTTCCTCCATCCCTTTATTTTGAGCCTATGTGTGTCTCTGCATGTAAGACGGGTCTCCTGAATACAACACATTGATGGGTCTTGACTCTTTATCCAATTTGCCAGTCTGTGTCTTTTAATTGGACCATTTAGCCCGTTTACATTTAAGGTTAATATTGTTATGTGTGAATTTGATCCTGTCATTATGATGTTAGCTGGTTATTTTGCTCAATAGTTGATGCAGTTTCCTCCTAGCATCGATGGTCTTTACATTTTGGCATGTTTTTGCAGTGGCTGGTACTGGTTGTTTCTTTCCATGATTAGTGCTTCCTCCAGGAGCTCTGGTAGGGCAGGCCTGGTGGTGATAAAATCTCTCAGCATTTGCTTGTCTGTAAAGGATTTTATTTCTGCTTCACTATGAAACTTAGTTTGGCTGGATATGAAATTCTAGGTTGAAAATTCTTTTCTTTAAGAATGTTGAATATTAGCCCCCACTCTCCTCTGGCTTGTAGAGTTTCTGCCGAGATATCCGCTGTTAGTCTGATGGGCTTCCCTTTGTTGGTAACCCGACCTTTCTCTCTGACCGCCCGTAACATTTTTTCTTTCATTTCAACTTTGGTGAATCTGACAATTATGTCTTGGAGTTGCTCTTCTCAAGGAGTATCTTTGTGGTGTTCTCTGTATTTCCTGAATTTGAATGTTGGCCTGTCTTGCTAGATTGGGGAAGTTCTCCTGGATAGTATCCTGCAGAGTGTTTTCCAACTTGGTTCCATTCTCCCTATCACTTTCAGGTACATCAATCAGATGTAGATTTGGTCTTTTCAAATAGTCCCATATTTCCTGGAGGCTTTGTTCATTTCTTGTTACTCTTTTTTCTCTAAGCTTCTCTTCTCACTTCATTTCTTTCATTTGATCTTCCGTTACTGATACCTTTTCTTCCAGTTGATCGAATCAGTTACTGAAGCTTGTGCATTTGTCACGTAGTTCTCGTGCCATGGTTTTCAGCTCCATCAGGTCACTTAAGGACTTCTCTGCATTGGTTATTCTAGTTAGCCATTCTTCTAATCTTCTTTTCAGGGTTTTTAGCTTCTTTGCAATGGGTTCAAACTTCCTCCTTTAGCTTGGAGAAGTTTCATCGTCTGAAGGCTTCTTATCTCAACTTGTCAAAGTCACTCTCAGTCCATCTTTGTTCCATTGCTGGCAAGGAGCTGCATTCCTTTGGAAGGGAAGAGGTGCTCTGATTTTTAGAATTTTCAGCTTTTCTGCTCTTTTTTTTCCCCATCTTTGTGGTTTTATCTACCTTTGGTCTTTGATGATGGTGACTTACAGATGGGGTTTTGGTATGGATGTCCTTTCTCTTTATTAATTTTCCTTCTAACAGTCAGGACCCTAAGCTGCAAGTCTGTTGGAGTTTGCTTGAGGTCCACTTCAGACACTGTTTGCCTGGGTTTCAGCAGCAGAGGCTGCAGAAGAGTGAATATTGCTGAACAGCAAATATTGCGGCCTGATCGTTCCTCTGGAAGCTTCATCTCAGAGGCATACCCAGCCATGTGAGGTGTCAGTGTGCCCCTATTGGGCGGTGCTTCCCAGTTAGGCTACTTGGGAGTCAGGGACCCACTTGAGGAGGCAGTCTGTCCTTTCCCAGATCTCGACCTCCATGCTGGGAGAACCACTACTCTCTTCAAAGCTGTCAGACAGGGACATTTAAATCTGCAGAGGTTTCTGCTGCCTTTTGTTTGGCTATGCTCTGTCCCCAGAGGTGGAGTCTACAGATGCAGGCAGGCCTCCTTGAGCTGTGGTGGACTCTACCCAGTTCGAGCTTCCAGTACCTACTCAAGCCTCAGCAATGGCAGGTGCCCCTCCCCCAGCCTCACTGCCACCTTGCAGTTAGATCTCAGACTGCTGTGCTAGCAATGAGGGAGGTCCCATGGGTGTGGGACCATCTGACCCAGGCACAGGATATAATGTCCTGATGTGCCATTTGCTAAGACCTTTGGAAAAGCACAGTATTAGGGCGGGAGTGAGCCGATTTTCCAGGTGCTGTGTGTCACGGTTTCCCTTGGCTAGGAAAGGGAATTCCCTTACCCTTTGTGCTTCCTGAGTGAGGCGATGCCTCACCCTGCTTTGGCTCTTGCTCAGTGGGCTGCACTCATTGTCCTGCACCCAGTGTCTGACATGCCCCAGTGAGATGAACTGGGTACCTCAGTTGGAAATGCAGAAATCAGCCATCTTCTGTGTCTCTCACACTGGGAGCTGTAGCGTGGAGCTGTTCCTATTTGGCCATCTTGGAACTGCCAGCCTTCCCCTTAAAATTTTAATACCAATTCAAATATATTTCAGAAAGAGGGAAAAAAATCTACTTGAATTGATACAGACCCCTGGGGTCATGGATTTATTATTTATAAAGGCATAAATCCTAGAAAGCAAATTAAAATTTGTCTTCCCTTTTGCAGATGAGAGAATTGAAAAGCAGATTCTTTAGCTATAGGAATTACCCATTCCAGGAGGGAGTATAGTGAAGCCCTTAAGCTGAATAGTTCATTAGGCAGTGCAGGTGCTGCTCTTAGCCACTCATACCTCTTGAGTTTCCATAATGCCATAGTTTACTAAAGATTTGAAACAAATAAAATTCACTCTAAATTGATCCTCAATTTTCTGGTCTAAAGCTAAACTGTGAAGTAAGGGTAGATAAAGACTCCTCTAATGAGCACAGAAAGGAGTCACAGTGGGGCTTGGTGGCTTATGCCTGTAGTCCCAGCACTTTAGGAGGCCGAGGTGAGTGGATCACTTGAGCCCAGGAATTTGAGACCAGCCTGGGCAACATGGCATAACCCCATCTGTACAAAAAATACAAAAATTAGCCAAGCATGATGGCATGCCCCTGTAGTCTCAGCTACTCAGGAGGCTAAGATGGGAGGATCATTTGAGCCCAGGAGGTCAAGACTGCAGTGAGTTGTGATTGTGCCACTGCACTCCAGCCTGGGAGACACAGCAAGACTCTGTCTCAAAGGAGAAGAAGGAGAAGGAGAAGAAAGGAGAAGAGGAAGAAGAGAAAGAAAGAAGAAGAGGAAGAGGAAGAAGAAGAAGAAGGAGAAGAAGAAGCAGAAGAAGAAGGAGGAGGAGGAGGAGGAGGGAGAAGAAGAAAGGAAATGAGGAAGAAGAAGAAAGGAGAAGAAGAAAGGAGAAGGAGAAGGTGAGTCACAAAATGAAAATGGGAGCAAAAAGTTTTTCTTGTGACTGCTCTCCTTTCTTTTTGAAGACAGTTGTGATTTATTGCTTGTTTTCTAATAGGTTGTGGAACTCAGTGCATTAGCAAAGGTATTACATTGATGCCCAAGCTGAGCATCTGTCTCTCTAGATGAAGGCAACAATTATAACTGGAAAATTCACAGAGGTGGGGGGTGGGTGGCAAATACAGGATTCTTGGAATGATATAGAGCAGAAAACATTGTTACTGAACATTCGGCAAAGTTCCGTTAGAAAGATGGTGGACAAAATATCCTATGCCAGGATGAGAAAGCAATGTTTGAAATAACAAAAGTCTGAAAGTGCCACTTTCTGCTTACAAGCAAGAGTCAAGATATTGATGAAGCTCTTATAGACTTAAAAAAACACTGTTGCAATTAAAGTGAAACCTCTAACTTCTGGAAGTCCCAAACAGGAAGAACAGTCATGCTAATCTGATGAGATGGCAGAAGATCTGTCACCTAATCTGACGGCTGCATTTATGCACACTCTCCTGCAGTGTGCTTGCAAAGGAAACACTGTTGGCTTTGTAATAACTCAGGAGGAACAAACTGTGCCTATCCTCAACTTGAGGCAGTTAATGTCTTGGCTGGAAAAATAACAAGATGAATTGCTTTCCATTGATTATTTTTATAGCACTCAACACCATAGCACATATGCTCGTTAGCCTAATGACCACCACAAATGCTTTGAGGACATGTGGGTGGCTAACAATATATCAGGCTATATACACTCTGCTATGAAGCCACAGAGAAAATGCAGGCAGATAAAGAAAAAAAGTTAACAAACATGTAAAATAAATCTAGCAAAGGAAGGATGATATGTTTCTACTATTATCTGGGTCGGAAAGGGTTAGAAAAGGTCAGGGGAACACTAGAAACCTACAATTGCTGGTTATTTGGGTAGCCAGAGACATCCACTGGAAGATTGCACTTCATATTTAGACAGAAATATGTCTTATTAAAATAACATTATGAAATGGCTGCAGTTTTTACCCGATTTCCCCAATGCTGACTTCAGAATGTTTAGATAAATATCATGGAAATTCCATATATCATGCAGTGTGTAAAAGACAGAGAATCTTCCAAATTCCATGAAGACAACCAAAGGATGAGCTGAAAATTCTTGAACTCAAATTGTAGAGTGAAAGTTATATATTCAGTTTTCTGTATATCTTAAGTTCAACAACAAACTTCAGAAATTATAGAGTGAAGATCTGATATAATTCTAATAATTTTAATTTCAGTGCTCTCCTCACCATGAAATTCATAAAAACTCATAAATATCAAACTATTCTAGGACCCAAAACATACTATGTTCATTTATTACTCAATAATAGTGTTTCACAGAGCATTTTGTATGGAACATTTTTCTCAAAATACTCAAGGCAATAGAATTTCATTTTAAAACAACTTAAATGCTTGAATCTACCTAAAGATTCACAATGACCATGAGCATATTAAAAGTTGTGAGCAGTCCTGCAACTTATAAAACAAAGTTTTCACCAGACCAAAAACACACACACACACACACACACACACACAAGAACATACAGCTACAGACCATTATTTCTTATGAATAGAGATGCAAAAATTCTCAACAAAATTTAGCAACAGAAATGAAATCAGTAAGGCAAAGAGATATCTGCACTCACATGCTCATCACAGCACTATTCACAATAGACAAAGAATGGAATTAACCTAAGTGTCCATCAGCAGATGAATAGATAAAGAAAATACAATTCTAGCTATCTATACAATGGAATACTATTCAGCCTTAAAAAGAAGAAAATTCTGCCATTTGCAACAATGTGGATGAAGCTGGAGGACATTCTGCCAAGTGAAATAAAACCAACACTGAAAAATACTGCATGACCTCACTTACATGTGGAATCTTAAAAAGTTGAACTCATAGAAACAGAGAGTAGAATGATGGTTGCCAGGGCTTGTGGGAGGAGTTTGGTCAAAAGGTATTAAGTTTCAGTTAGAATGAATAATTTCTGGGGGTATATTATACAGCATGGTAACTACAGTTAACAACAATTTATCGTATACTTGAAAAGTGCTAAGAAAGTGGATCTTTTTTTTTTTATTATTATACTTTAAGTTCTAGGGTACATGTGCACAACGTGCAGGTTTGTTACATACATATACATGTGCCATGTTGGTGTGCTGCACCCATTAACTCATCATTTACATTAGGTATATCTGCTAATGCCATCCCTCACCCCTACCCCCTCCCCATAATAGGACCCGTTGTGTCTTAAATGTTTTCTGCACACACACACACACACATAAATATGTGAAATGACAGATATGTTACTTAGCTTCATTTAATTATTTTACAATAGATGCATATATCAAAACACCATGTGGCAAACACAATTTGTCAATTATACCTTAATAAAACTTGGGGGGAAGAATACAGCAACATATAAAAAGCATTATACATCATGATGAAGTGGAATTTATTTCAGAAATGCAAGGTAAATTTCATATCTGAAAATCAATTAATGTAATCACACAATCCATTTATGCAAAATGTTCAAAACCAGCAAATCTGTAGAGACAGGATGTAGACTGGTGGTTGCCTAAGGCTGAGGCAGGATGCAGAGAATGGCAGGAATGAGGGGTGGTGACTGCTACATAGTCTGGAGTTTCTTTTGGAGGCAACAAAAACATGCCAGAATTGGTTGTAGTGATGGTTACACAACCTTGAATATACTAAAAACCATTGAATTGTATACTTTAAGCAGCTGAATTGTCTGATATGTGAATTTTATCTCAGTAAAGATATTACCAAAAATTATTTTCACAGATTTCTTACTTATAATATTATCATTGGTAGAGTAATAATATTGGCAAGGGTTATTTTTGCCTTTGCAAAATGCTACTCCTTTTGCCTGGAATGCCAAGCGTATTCCCTACCTTTTTTCTGTCTTAAAAACTTCTACTCATTTATTAATAATCAGCCAAAGTGTCACCACCACTGTAATGTCTTCCATGATTCACTCTGGAAAAGGCAAATATCTTTGAAACATGTTTAACCATGACCCACACATGAACCCTGGGTGGGTGGCCGGGTGGATGGATGGATGAATGGATGAATAAATAGATAGATGATAGATAGATAGATAAAAAAATTTACAAAGCAATATTTACTCTTACCACATGCAATTCATGCTAATATTTTCTATTGCATATTATTCTAGTCTAGTCAATTTCATTTTTAAAGATGTTTTTGTGGCCCATTAAATTAATTTCATGACCCTCTAATGAGTGGCAATCTGCAATTTGAACAATACTATCAAAAATAAATTGAGCCTATATTGTACATTTTAACATAAACATCAGTTTGCAACAGTGAATATTCTTACTTTGGATTAGTGTTATAGGATGTCATAGTCATTGTACATATTCTGCATTAATCTCCTTTTTGAATATTAGAGTTCTGCTATTCTTTCCCGAATATTGTAATCCTGAGCTACACAGGTAAGTAAATTTTATGACAAGGAATTATTTCTATTTGAAGAAAAGACTTGATCACTTACTTTAAAATGATGCTTAGTCCCTAATTTCCTGCTGTATTAGCTAGAAATTTGTTTTTTCCTCCAATATAATCTACAAAGTGGTGGCTGTTTTACTTTCTATTCTGGTAGTGGCTCCTGAGCTGTAACTCTGTCCTGTATTCTGAGTTTCATTATGCTCTCCACAAGCTCCTTTGTGTCCTGCTCTATGTTCTCCTTTCAACATGAGCAGATTGGAAACATAGTGAAAGCGATTTCACCATGAGCAGAGATATGGGTACAAATGGCACTTACTGCACCATGCAAATAATTGCATCCTATGAATGTGTACCACAAGTAATTGAAGTAAGTCATGCCCAGTGAAGAGTAGGTTATCCAAAAAACATGATTTCAGATTTTCATTTTTCCTTTTGTCATATTTACTTATGATTATTTTGTTATTATTTCTGTGTCCATTGTAAAACATTACATCCAGTCTTTAGATAAATAATCTGTATGGAGTGGGAGTGATATGAAGTGGGTATCGAGTCTGGTAATCACTTCTTCGATATAGGGCTAGGACAATATTGGATATAGGTACCTGCAAGTTTATTCTACATATGGCATTTGAATTTATTTTTTCCACAAATCCCCATTTAGGAAATTGCGTATGTGTGCATGATAAGTCACATAACCTGGGTATCAGCAATTTTCTCCTTCAGAAATAATTCCAAAGAAGATGTCCATCAAGAAACACCACAAAAACAGTATTAGGCATAAGGTTTTAGAAGAAGTGGCCTTCATTTAAATCCCAGTTTGTGTCTTAGTAGTCATCTTGCCCTGCAAATACTGACTCAATTCTTATATGTACATATCTTGTGTACCATCTATCTAGATATAGCCTGTGCCATATTTTCTTCAAGCTAGAATTTTATACCTCAGAGCCTCATAGGCTTGTTTTTAAGCATTCTCATGCCTCATTCAGTTACTCACATACCTTGGCAAATGTCTATAAACATCCCATCGTCATTCTAGATCCTTGGAATAGGCCTGACGAACCACAAACTTAAAGAGCACATTATTGACTTTTGTATGTACTGCAGATTCTTTATAAGGTCACCAACCTCAAGGGACATGAAATCCAGTGGCAGAGACAAAATAATGATTAACCGATAAAGAACAAGAATGAGAATGTGTGGGGCATATCATAAGTGCTATAGGAATTTTGAGAAAGGAAAGATTTCTGAGAATTCTAATAGTCAACGAAGGATTCTCTTGAAGACTTAAACTGTACATAAATAGGCAGAAAAGGGAGTATGTTCGAGGCAAAGAAATACATTTAGGAGGCTGTGGCCTCTAGTGTAGTGGGTCTGATGGTTTTAACTTCAAGTCTAAAATATATCCTTTCCACCTATGTTGTTTTTGAAAAGTTAATGAATATTTCTTAGCCAATAGTATTCTTACCTCTAGAATTAAGATGAAATACCTGCAGTGCTTGGCAACAGTAAGCAATCAATACAAATTTATTGTCTCCTTTTTCCAAAAAAAAAAAAAAAACATGAATAGAAGTACAGTCGAAATTAGAAACGTTTGTTATTTTATGAATTTGGGGTAAGAAATATGTTTAGAGTTTATTGCAATCATGAATCCCATACATATAACAGGTAACACAGTAACAAAACTGAGAGCTTTTTGAATTCTAAATGCCTTAGACATTTATATTCAAATGAAATAACATATGGCAGGATAGCATCTCTTGCCCCTTTGCTCCTTGTTACTCATGGCATCTTCATTACTTATGGGGAGGAGACTTGTTGGCATAATAAAGTTATCAAACTCTTGCTGTGAAAAGCAATTGATCTTAAAAAGTAGATACTCCATTCAGAAAAATGTGACAATTCATAATATACAGAAGTTGACAGGAAAGTCAGAAGAACTGCAGGGAAGAAAGACAAAAAAATAAAGAAGGGAGAAAATTCACAGTGGAAAGATCTCAGACTGATGAGGAAGTTATCTGAAAGATGAATGAAGAATGCCTGCCCCCGCCTGAGACTCAGAATATATTCCTAGCTGCCTGGTGTAACATTGGGTCTCCAGTGGTAGACAATTGAATTTGTGACCTTTCCAACTGTTACTGAGATTGAAGACAGGGTTTCCTGAAAACCCAGCTGAAGGTTAAATGGAAGTCATATGGATTACCCAATTTGGGATTCCAGTGCTACTGCTGGCCCTCTCCACCCTCCCATCTCCCAGTCACAGCATCAAAGATTTCTGCCTTTTAAGGATGAAAACAACAACAGCAAAAAACTACACTGTCAAAAGATCAATGCTTAAACAAAACCTGTGTAGAAAATGAACACTAAGTTTCAGCTGGGCAATATGGCTTTCACAGGACTTACAGTGTGGCTCCTTTAGCCTAGTCTATCTTTCTTTGCTGCCTGAACACAGCGATTTTGTCATGCTTTGCATCTGAGAGTTTCCATTGATTTCCCACATTTTGCAGGGATAAATGCCCAGTAGTACAATTCTTGAGTCATATTATAGTTGCATGTCTAGTTGTTGTTTTTTTTTAACCTGCCAAACTGTTAATGAGATTGGCGATAACGTTTTGTAGTCCAACCAGCAATGTATGAGTGTGATCCACTTTCTCTGCATCCCTGTCAGCATTTGGTTCTAGCTGTGTTTTATTTTAGCCATTCAGTTAGGTATATGGTGATATCTCCTTGCAATTTTAATTTGCACATCCCTAATAACTAATGATATTGAACATATTTTCCTGTTCTTATTTGTTATTTTACACATTGTGGTGTTTTTTGCACATTTTTATTTATTTTTACTGTTGAGTTTTGAGAGCTCTTTATAAATTATAGTGTTTTGTTGCGTATGTGGTTTACAGATAGTGTTGCTCTTTCTATAGCTCTTATTTTTCTTTCTTAAAATTCAGAGCCAAATTTTTAATAAGCCCAAGTTATCAATTCTCCCTTTTATGGATTATAATTATTTGGCATGTCTTAAGAAATATTTGCTCAGGCCTATATCCTAATTTTTTTCCTTTTTAAAAATATATTTCAATTTTTGATATGTTGATTTCCTTTATTTTGGGTATATACCCATCAGTGGAATTGTTGGATCCTATAGCAGCTCTATTTTTAGTTTTTTAAAGAACCTCCAAACTTTTCCCCATAGTGGTTGTACTAGTTTACATTCCCACAAACAGTGTATGAGGGTTGCCTTTTCTCCACTTCCTCCCAAGCATTTGTTATTGCCTGTCTTTTGGATATAAGCCGTTTTAACTGGAGTGAGATAATGTCTCATTACAGTTTTGATTTGCATTTCTCTGATGATCAGTGATGTTGAGCACCTTTTCATATGCCTGTTTGCCATTTGCGTGTCTTTTTTTGAGAAATATCTATTCAAATCCTTTGCCCATTTTTATTGGATTATTATATTTTTTTCCTATAGAGTTGTTTGAACTCCTTATATATTCTAATTATTAATCTTTTGTCAGGTGAATAGTTTCCAAATATTTTCTCCCATTCTGTGGGTTGTCTCTTCACTTTGTTAATTGTTTGATTAGCTGTACAGAAGCTTTTTAACTTGATGTAATCCTATTTGTCTATTTTTGGTTTGGTTGTCTGTGCTTATGCGGTATTACTCAAGAAATTTTTTCATTGGCCCACTGATGGTTCTGCAGCATATTGCTTAATTTTCATATATTTGTATAATTATCAAAATTCCTCTTGCCATTAATTTCTAGCTTTATCTATTGTGGTCAGAGAAAATGCTTGATATTATTTCAAATTTTTGGCATATTCTAAGTCTTGTTTCATGACCGAACATATGGTCTATGCTGGAGAATGACTAACTTAACATAAAATCACTTTTATTTCTATATACTAAGAACAAACTATTGTATATTAATGTCTTGAGGCTGCTGTAACAACTGTCACAGACTTGGCACCTTAAAACAACAAAAAATTAGTCTCTCACAGATCTAGAAGCCAGAAGGACAAAATCACGGTGTCAGTAGAGACACACTCCCTCAAAAGACTAGAAAAGAATCCTTCCTTGTATCTTCCATATTCTGGTGACTTCTGGCATGCTTTGGTTCAGGCGGCATAAATTCATTCTGCTTTCATCTTCACAAGGATTCTTACCTCTGTGTCTTCTCTACTGCCATCTCTTACAAATACATACGTCATTGGATTTAGAATCTATTCTAAATTTAGGATGATCTCATCTTGAGATCCTTAATTATATCTGCAAAGTCCCTTTATCCAAATAATATGATCTTTACAGGGTCCAGGGATTAGAATTTGAACATATTTTTTGAGCCACTATTCAGCCAACTACAGTCAGTAAATGAAGTATTAAAAACATCACAAACATATAAAATATTTGAAACCAATTTAACAAAAAGATACAAATCTTTACACTGAAAACTAATGTACATTGCTGAGAGCAATTTCTAAAAGATGAAAATAGAGATGTTTACCATATTCTCTATTTTGACTAAATGGTCATATTCTCTATATTGGCTAAAATACTCAATATTCTTAAGATGATAATGTTCTCTAAATTTAGCTACAGGTTCAACATCATAATAAAAATCCCAATAGGATTTTTTTTACTGAATTTGAAAAAATAAACCTAAAATTTGTATGGTCTTAGCCAAAATAATATTAAAAGAGATCAAGAAACTTGGAAGAATAACATTATCTGATTTCAAGATTTATTATAAGATGACTATAATCAAAACAGTAATGTGTCAGTATAGGGAAAGACAGAAAGATCTATAGAAAAGGATGAAGAGTTCACAAATAGATCCACAGATATGCAGTCAACCTATTTTTTTTTTTTTTTTACAAAGATACCAAGGTAATTCAATGGGTCAAGTTGCATCAAATAGTGCTAGTAAAACAGAATATCTACAGGGAAAAAAAATGTATCTCAACCCTTATTTCACACAATACACAAAAATATATTTGAGATGTACCTTTAACTTAAATGTGAATACTAAAATTATACAATATCTATAAGAAAACAAGAGAATATCTTCACAACCCTGCCGTAGTCAAACAATTTTTAGGGGACAAAAATTATTCAGTATAAATGAAAATCTAATAAATTAGATTCTATCAACATTTTTAAAAATTATTTAACAAAATATACTGTTAAGAATATGTAACGCAAGTCGCAGAATGGGAGAAATATTCCTGAGAAATATATGACAAAGTATATCAAGGATTTAGAACGAATTCGTGTAATTCAATAATTTTTAATGAAGTTGACCTTTAAACATTTCCTGTTGCATTAAGAATAAGTTTGAGGATTGGAAATACAAATTGCTTTACCAAAGAATAATCAAAACCCCTAGGTTTAGCATCTGCATATAATGTATTGATTGTACATTATTTTAGCTTGTTG